>NC_056745.1:1457944035-1458114035 GCF_019279795.1 Protopterus annectens | reverse complement strand
GCCTTAGCTGCATGGATTATAGTAGCCTTAGCTGTATGGATTATATCTTACCAATCATATTGATTACTGATGCAGTAGCCTTAGCTGTATGGATTATATCTTACCAATCATATTGATTGCTGATACTGTAGCCTTAGCTGTATGGATTATATCTTACCAATCATATTGATTACTGATGCAGTAGCCTTAGCTGTATGGATTATATCTTACCAATCATATTGATTACTGATGCAGTAGCCTTAGCTGTATGGATTATATCTTACCAAAGATATAACAGCCAGCCAACTTTCAAATCTTCTGTGCACCTTCCATGTACCCAAACCATTAGTCAGCTCAGACTGAGCTGTTGTTTTATTGTACTTCCAGCTAAGAATGCTTTCTTTTTAGCTAGGAGTTTGTGTTTTATCTGACTCTCATGAAACTTAACTGCACTTTTAAACGTGAGCTCACTTTTTTCTCCTGTCAGTATAGATGATGTTTAAAGTAATTGAAAACATTTTTTTTCTGTGGAGAAGCTGTATTCATTTTACTTTGTGGAGCTGGCAGTATTTTAAAGTGCTTTTTTACTGTGCTTTTGTGTGAAAGAAGGGACTTTGGACATGGTACAATCTACAGGTCCGAGTTGGTCTTCTAGCCACACACAAAAAAAAGATAAGCAAACAGCCTTTGCACCATAGCAAGCTAGCAATTATTTGCTTTGGCCACAGGTGGGTGAATGTGCTGTTGCCAAGTCTACTTCCTTAAACCACTCATCTTTTACCCTGATTTGGTCTGGTGTAACATCTACAGCCACTATGGACTGATTGTTAGCCACCTCTTCTGCAGCTGTTTGGGTCCTTCAGTGGTCAAAGGAAAGCCACTTTTGTCGGTCCTTGGAGAGGGAACAGGGAAGTCTTCATAATGTTATGCCCATCCCTGGGGAAGCTGCTGTTGCCATTATAAGTCCTGTTGACCCCATTTCATAGGATCATAGGAAGTTCCTAGGCTAATGTCCCTAGGGAAAGCATAGACAAGTTCTGCTCTTGTTTCCACAATTAGCACCTTCTGTCTCTGTTTAAGAGAGACAGTTGGAACCCCTTGTTTGAATTTACAGTTATCCATCCAGTCATCCAGAATGCCCCTGAAGAAGGCCAAAGAGGTGCTCTGCTGGACATGAATTGGGAGCCTGTTCCACAGGTGTGGTAACCTCTGGGAGACAAACCTGTCCCTCCAGCAGTTTCTATTATTGTTACATACCAGGTTAAGGTCTTCAGAGCGAGTAATCCATGAGCCATTGGACTTATGGATATATGCATTTCCAATAACAGATTGTCGTATATACAAGGCAGAGATTGCCTCTGAGTAGTTTGTATGAAATGGAGTAAACTGACAGTGATATCTGCTGATCCACATAGGGCAGATGTTGAATGCCTTGAATTCTACTTGTGAGGAACTTTTGTGGTCTCTCCAATTGCTGCAGGTGCCTGGAGAGGTACATACCAAAAGGAGCATTGTACTCAATTATTGGCCCAATGAGGGAAGAGTACAAGAAGGTTATAAATTCTGTTTTTATGGAGGCAGTGCCCTTACTTATGAGATGAGCAATACAGAATGCCCTTCTTACACTCTGGAGACATGGTGATTAAAGGTAAGGTTGCTGTCAACCTGTGTGTCTATCACCATTGACTGCATGGTTAAGGTGTTTCTACTGATGTGGTAGTTAGCAGGAATATCACTCTTACTGAAAAGGATGATATTATATTTCTTGCATTGAGTTTAAGGGCATGACTTTGGAGCCAATCATTTGTTTGTGCAAGACCCTGTTGTAGGATGTTGACATTGTTTGGGGATTCTATGTCCGCTCCCAGTTTTCAGTCAACAGCAGACTTTGTCAACCACAGACTTTGTTTTTTTTCTTGTACTTTGGAGAAATAGAGTCTGAACAGTAGAGGTCCCAGGACTAATACTTGTGGAATACCACCAGTTACAGGTCTGCTGTCAGAGGTGGATTCCCCTACTTTGACTGTATGGGTTCTATTGGTGAGCCAGTTCTAATGATATAAGGGATGATACCTAGCTGGGTGAGTTTGTCAATAATGCCTGAGAGGGGAGTAGTGTCAAAAGCCTTGGCCAAGTCCAGGTAGGCTGTATGCACAGTTTTCCCCTCATCCAGGGCTCTTTTAACTGTCTCAGAGAAGTCCACCAGGTTTAACAGGCATGATCCCCTTTTGACAAATCCAAACTGAATAGGGTCATGTGTTTGGAGATTACCTATGTCTTTAATTAATAAGGTCCAAGATGATTTGTTCAATGGCCTTGGAAATAAGGCTAGTCAAGCTAACAGACCTTTAGTTTCTGGGGTCAGTGGAAGCACCACCCTTGTGCGGTGGGATAACATTGACTGTTTTCCATTCAGCTGGGATGAAGCTGGTGCCTTAGACTATGATTGAAAAGAGTACCCAATGGTGTTGCTAATTCTTGTTGGAGCCCATGTAAGACTCAGCCTGGGATGTTGTTAGGTCCCATAGATGGAGTGTTTTTGGCTTTAGAGAGGGCATTTATGACCTGTTGTCTAGAGATACAAGGTGAGGGACAGGTGGAAGGAATGTCATGGGGTATGTCAAGGGGTATGTTTGGCGGGGAAAGGGGAGTGAGGTTTTCACACAACCTGTTGGCTAACAGGTTTGCTATGTCTACAGGCTATGTCTACAGGCTCATTGTAGGTGGTATCATTAACTACCAATTCTGTGCAAATCTGGATCCTACCTTTTAGGCTATGGATGTAACTAAAGAACACCTTATGGTTGTTCTTAGTTGAGGATGCTAATTTGGATTTGTAGTTTGCTTTGGAGGACTTCAGAAAAACTCTTATTTGCTTGTTTAAGCTGAGGAGGGAGTGTTTCCAGTTTAGGCACACTCCCTGTAACTTTTGGGCAACAATTTCTCCCTCTTATTTTAATTCTGTTAATGGCAGTTGTCCACCAGTCAGGTTTGCTGTTCCTTGAAGAGCTTGTTTTGGTCCTATCAGGTATGGCCACATCAGTGCAATTATACCTGTGTTAGTAAAAAGCATTGGTGTAGGACTCAGCATAATTGCCAGTTACATCTGAGGGGGTGGTGCTAGAAGGATATAATCTGCTTTGGAGAAGTTTTTTTAGTTCATTTGCTGCTGTGGGGGGGAGGGGGGGGAGTCCAGTGTGATAGCTACTTCATATGAGTCTGATTTGTGGTCAGATCTGACAAGAGGAACCTTTGGACAAGAGAGTTTGAGCATAAGTAATTTACCCAGCCAATGGCTGGGTAGTGGGTAATTTAAAATCACCCAGAACCATGGTGTTTGGGTATGCCTTCATGGAGTCCAGTAGATCCAAGTAGGCAGAGTGGGTATCTTGATTCATGGAGAGTGCCCTGTAGTTGGCAATCACTTGAATAGTGGAATGCGGGAGGGATAGATTCCTGTCCCAGAGACTTCCCATACTCTGGAACAAGCTATCTATGTCAAGCAAAGTTCCTCATTAGCACTCTTCAAGAAAAATCTTGATGAATGGATGGGAATTAGGAAATTCACCCTGGCGATCACTTCTGTGGCCCAGCTCGACAGGGGCACAGGAAAATAACTTTTCTTGGGTGGCGAAAGCCAGGGAACCTTGTTGGCTAGGCTTACATAGGCCCTAGGGCTGATAGCCTAGTACCTACCTATGAACCTGTGAATAGGTGTCCTAGCAACAGTTAGTTGCACCTGAAATGTCTCCAGGGAATCATACTGTTTAATCTGGAGGTGTATTTATCTTTAATGAATATTGATACACCACCTCCTTTAGTTTTCATGCTTTCCGTACATGGTCTGAGTGTATGGTAGGAGGTATAACCCAATATGGCTGAGGTGCTGTCCACTGCCTTGAACCAGGTCTGTATCACTGCACAGATGTCAGGGTGTTACAAGGTGAGGACTCCTTCCAGTGAGTGCAGTTTCATGCTAAGACTCCTAGCATTTAGCGTTTAGCAGCATGAGATTGAGGTTGTTTTTAGATGAAATTTTTACATCGGGAATTTTCTCCTTGTGACATTACTTAAAAAAGGAACTATGTGGGGTGGCAAGAGCCTTTGCCAGTAGCTGAAATCCCAAATCCAAGGGGTAACAGATGAACACTATCTCTGGCAAAGCATCGAGTCTGTCGATCATGTCATCCCAGGCTGACAGAAACTGGATCCTCTTTCAAAAATAAACAAAAAAACTTAATGTGTATGTACTCATCCTCAAATTTCCTTAGAAAGATGTAGTTTACTTGGTATGTTCCAGGGTTTAATTATTATTTATTCTTATAAGCTGGGTTCTCGTAAAAGAAAGGGGGTGCCTCTTTTCCTTAAGAGATTCAGGATTCTGAACTGGGACAGGAAGATGAAGAGAAAGATCCAGGGTTTTCTGTTAGTTTTCTGATTCAGACTCAGAGGAGAGCTCAGTTTCTGTTTCTCCTGTTTTCAGTGGGACAACATTTTGGATTCTTAGTCCCTCAGAAAATACTATGAGCTGTTACAAAATGAATTTCCAGAACCTGCACACATTCCTCCAGATCTGGCAGCTTTGGAGAGTGTGAGTGTGTGTGTGTGTGTCTGTGTCATTACTTGTAATTTTCCAGATAGCCTGCTGCTCCTAAAAAGGCAAACAGAATGTATGCCTTTCCTCAGTCTTTTTTTACACTGATTCCAAACCTGACCCAGCGGCTACTTCTTTAGTAAATCATGCTGTTGTTAAACATTTTGTTAATTCCAGTCCTACTATTCCTGACAAAATTTGTATGCTTCTGTAACTTTACTCTCAGAATTTTAAATTGTCAGGCTCATTTGTTAGTTTATTCTGACTAATTGTAAAAGTATGAGGAATATTTTGTGTGCATTTTCTTCTTGTGAGGAAAAATCTGATTTAAATAATGTAGTCTCTTCCGTAGTACATGTCAGAACTCATTGTTTACAGTATGAGTGTGACTCAGCTGATGCTTCAGGGTATATGGTCCTTGTACTGTTTTGAGGAGATTTGCCTGGATGCATTCGCAGAACCTTCCAGATTCTGTGAGTAATGAGATTTTAAATTCTCCTTTGGATAGATATTTAGTTTTTGGTTCTCTGATGAAAGCGTGTATCTTAACATTTTTCAGTCCTCTTTTCCTAAATGCTCTAACACATTTTCTAACCCTTCAATTTCAGTGAAAAAAAAAAGTTTTGCCAAAATGTGGGTAAACAGATGTTTAAGAAGAAATGTCAGTCTACTCGCTAGATTTTCTATTAAGTAAATTAAATTTAAATACTGAAATGTGGCTAGATATACAAAATTGTAGATATGCTATTGAAAGGCTTTGATGTTATCACCAATTAAAAAGGAGATTCCAAAATTTATAGAATATTTGATGCCATCAATTCATCAAAATGCTCCAGAGAAGGATTGTCTGTCCTGGATTATAAAATTGTTAAAATTAAATCAGATTTTTGTAATTATAAATATCGGGACTATTTTGTAACTATTAAACCCCATCACCAAAGTGAAAGTGAGAAAAAAATGTTACAACCTCTGCACACACCTCAACATGTTTAAGGTGGAAACTATTCTCTTGGAAATGTGTACATAAAGCTTTTATTACACCTCACAAAATACAGTTGATTTATTTAAAAAAAATGGTTGTTGGAGATGTGGATTAGATGCTATGGCTAACTGGCAAGACATGATTTATGAATGCAATATAATTAGGCCTTTTGGAATAATGTCATTTTTTTCTAACAGGCTCCATTCAGTGATACTTTTAACTTAAATAAATCATTAATTCTGTTTAATGCATCAATGCCCAGTTGTGTTAAGAAAGATGATTACCGTTTTCTTTGGGCCCCCTTACAATCACAAGGCAAGTGATAACAAAAAAGTTTAAAACCAGTACAAATATGAAAGAATGTTATAATATTGCAATGTAAACTTGTAATTTGGTGATTGTAACTATTAAAGAAAGAACCACTAGAACAACTTTTATTTTAAACTCCTGGATGAAACTAAAGAGACTGCAGAATAAATGGACACTAAATTGGTCATATTATAAATAGCTGTTTTAGATGTGATTTGTTATTATACTTAAGTAGATACCTTGTACATAGTTATTTCTTTTAAGAGTTTTGTCTCTTAATGATTATCTTTTATGTACAAATGTAATTTCTTTATACATATATATATATATATATATATATATATATATATATATATATATATATATATAGATGTGATATTTTTCCTACTTATTTTAATTCAATAAAAATAATTAGAAAAAAAAAAAGAAGAAATGTCAGTGGGGTTCCAAAAAGAAATCCAGAACCCTCCAAAACCAAGGTGTCTCAAGCAGATTTTGTTAATAGCACGTATTAGATTTTAGCCCAATCGAAAGGCTTAAATCTAATATGTGACATTAACAAAACCTGCTGGAGAGATAGATTTGTCTGCCAGAGGCTGCCCCATTTCTGGAATAGACTGCCCCATAAATGTTAAACAAAGTACGTCACTGACCCTCTTCATGCTCAACTTTGATGAGTGAATGGGTAAATACAAGTTTGTCCCAGGGGTTCCACCTGTGTCCCTCATTGACAGGGGTGACAGGTGCTTATCTGGGTTTCGTTTTTGGGGATAAACTCTTGGCTAGGCTTGTAAGGGCTCCAGAGCCATTGGCCTAGTAATCTCATATGATACTCCAACAGGTTATAATTACCATTTAAGGGACCTAATCTCCCCTCCCACCCTAGCAGTCTCTTTTCCCTTTCAGAAAGTATGAATCTCCACTTTTAAACAAATGGGTTCTGATGATCACTCATCTAGGTTACAGATGGTAGTAGGAGGAAGTGCCTCCTTTCCAGGGGGTAACTCTACAATCACCATACCAGACTCTGTGATTTCCCCAGTTCTTCAACACATGCTTTCTTAGGGAATGATAGAACTAGTTCCTCCTTTCTATGTTAGGAAAATTTTTATTCAAGGATGTTTTTATTGCAAACAAAACAAAGATGATGCTTGGAGACCAGTTCTGGATATATCTTTCCTACAGTGGTTTATGATAGTGCCCAAGGTCAAAATGCTGTCACATGACAACCTATTATCCCTTCTTCCTCATTTAAGTTTCCTGGTAACACTAGATGTAAAAGATGCTTATTATCACATCCCTATTAATCCAGACGTCAGGCATTTCTTAATGTTTTCTGTGTTTGGATCCCATTATCAGTTTTTTGCCTTACCATTTGGGCTATCCACTTCACCAAAATGTTCACAAAGTGTCTATCTCCAGTTGTACCTCATTGCAGGCTACAGAGTATCCACATTTTTCCAGATTTAGATGACTTGTTGATCTTTGCCATTGTTTTCAAAGTGACAGGAGTCTCTCACTTGAGTCTGGCATTTCTAAAGACAAGTTGGGTTTTTAAGAAAATATTCAAAAGTCTTTTTTGATTCCTTCGTACAGGATTGTGTTCCTGGAGTATCGTCTAGACACTTGAGTTCAAAGAGCTTTCCTTCCACAGGAAAAATAGATATAGCAATCTGTTTCTTAGATTTTCCATTCAGATTTCAGTCAGTATGTGGGAATACCTCAGGATTCTGTGTCTCATGGCTTCTATGATTGTCATGATCCACCTGGAAAGACTCCCATGAGAGAGAGACTGTCGTATCTGAAGTCTCTTTGGTCGCAGCACTAACATCTTTTGTCTTTTCAAATCCCAGTGATGGAGTTTGTCAGAAGAGAAATCAGTGGAGACAGCAGACTTTGTTAAACTCAGGTTTCCTTCTTTCCCTGTGGAGACAGCAAACTTTGTTAAACCCAGGTCTCCTTCTTTCACTGACTGAAATGAGCACAGTTGAGTAACCGAGTATAGTTTAATTTCTAAGCTCTTTTGCCTTCAATAAAGGCCTCATCTGGGATAAAATCAGAAGTAAACTAACACAGCAAACAAACCTGTTTAAATCTACCCCTCATTAAGTGTTTAACCAATAAAAACCCTTATCAAGAACAAGTGTATCAGCATTTAAAGTGACAGTGCACATATACAAAGCACAACTACATATAAAATAGACATAGAAAAAAGACATAAAAACATAAAACTAAATACTGCACTATATAAGATTGTAAAAGTACATAAAGCTATTTATGAAAATAAAATTGCCAAAGAATCTAAAGACAACCACAAGGCATTCTATAGTTATGTCAAGAATCTAAATGGCAGTGCTGAGATCTGCTCTGAGCTACAACAGAATAGCATTAAATATACTGATCCCAAGGACATTGCCAGTATCCTGGCAGATCGATTTAGTGCCAACTTCACCCCCCAAATGGCCCATCTCAATACCAAAAGATTGACAAATTCTGGTAATCACGGCCACACAGGTAGAAACCGCACTCTCCAAAGCTAAGAATACAGCATTCATGGGACCAGATGACATTCTGGGCTGTGTACTACATGAACTACAAAATTAACTGGCATCTCACCTAAGTGTCATGTTTAATCATAGCCTCACGTCAGGCTTCATGCCCACTGAGTGGCACACAGCTACAGTTATCCCACTCCACAAGGGGGGATCCACCTTCCCATCAGTCTGACGAGCCTGATCTGCAAGGGCATGGAACGCATTATCTTGGAACTTATAAACAAAGACATTGGCAACCTTCAAACACTGGACCCCACCCACTTTGGGTTCGTGAAGGGCCGATCTTGTCTCCTGAACCGACTCAGTCTCCAGAACTGTGGATTAGGGTAAGGCGGACCACACAGCCTATCTGGTCCTCGCCAAGGCCTTTGGCACCATCCCCCACTCTGGAATCATAGATAAACTTACTAAGCTGGGCATAAATCCCTACGTTATGGATTGCCAACTGGCTTACTGACAGAACCCAGACTGTAAAAGTAGCCGACTCCAAATCCAGCTCCAGACAAGTGGTAACTGGAGTACCTAAGGGTTCAGTCCTGGGACTGCTCTTGTTTGGCATCTACTTCTCTGAAGTACAGGCCAACACTAAGGGACTCTGGCTAACAAAGTTCACAGATAACTGCAAACTGGGAGTCATTATTGAATCTCCAAATGATGTAGATATTCTACAAAAGGGCCTTACAGAAACAGATGCTTGGTGCCAGACCCATGGGCTCAAGCTTAATGCCAAGAAATGTATAGTTATCCCCTTTGGGAAAAACCATGTACCCATGAATTACCACATAGGTGGCAGTATACTAAACACCAATAGTGTGATGAGAGACTTAGGGACACAGGTGGACAGTGGTCTCACCTTCGATAACCACATCGCCACAACAGTCAGGAAATTCATCTATGTGGCACACCTCATCACTAAGGGCTTTTCATCCAGAAAAAAATGAGGTCATTGTCCCACTGTACTCATCCCTTATTAGACCCATTATAAAGTACAATGCCACATTTGGTATGTACCTCACAAAACATCTGCAACAGCTGGAAACACCACAGAAATACCTCACTAAAAGAATCACAGGCCTAAAACAGATGCCTTATGCTGACCATCTAAAAAAAACTCCAGCTTTACTCTGTAGCATATCGTCTACTCAGAGGCGATCTCCGCTTAACATACAAGGCCATGTCAAACCCTGAGCTGCTGGACATGCTACACTTAAAGAAATCCCAATCTCTCAGAGCCACACATTCCAGGGATCTAAACCTTGTCATTACAATGAACAAAACATGCTGGAGGGATAGGTTCCTGACCCAGAGACTCCCCATACTCTGGAATAGACGGCCCATGCATGTCAAGCAGAGAGCCTCCATGGCCCTCTTCAAAAGGAGCCTTGACAGTTGTCCAGACTGTGTTTGAAGAGAGCCAGTGAGGAGCTCTGTTTGACATGAAGTAGGAGTCTATTCCAAAGTATGGTAACCTCTGGCAGACAAATCTGTCCCTCTAGCAGGTTCTATTGATGTCACATACCAGGTTTAGGTTTTTACAGCGCGTAACCTGTGTGTCATTTACTTGCGGATGTGCAGCATTTCCAGTAAAGTAGGGTCAAAGATTGCCTTATATGCAAGGCATTGATCGCCACTGAGCAGTCTGTATGAAGCAGAATAAATTGACAGTACTTTCAGATGATCCACATAGGACAGATGCTGAAGACCTTCGATTTTCTTTGTGAGGAACCGTTGTGGTCTCTCCAATTGCTGCAAGTGCTTTGAAAGGTACATGTCAAAAGGGCATTGTACTCAATTATTTGCCTAATGAGTGAAGTGTACAGGGAGGTGATAACTTCACTTTTTCTGAAGGCAATGTCCTTACTTATGAGATAAGCCACATAGAATTCTCCTCTTACCACTCTGGAGACATTGCAATCAAATGCAAGGTTGCTTTCAACCTGAGTGCTCAGATCTCTCACCACTGAGTGCATACTTAAGGTTTTTACCGTTGATGTGGTAATTTGCAGGAACATCACTGTTGCCAAAAGAGATAATAATACATTTGTTTTGCATTGAGTTTGAGGCCATGACTTTGGCATCAATCATTTGTTTACGTAAGACCTTCTTGAAGGATGTTGACATTGTTTGGAGATTCTGCAACCACACCCAGTATACAGTTGTCAGCAAACTTTGTCAGCCACAGTCCCTTAGTTTTAGCTTGTCCTTCAGAGAAATAAAGTCCAAACAGTACAACTCCCAGGACCGATTGCTGTGGAACACCACTGGTAACAGGTCGGCTGTTGGAGGTGGATTCACCTATTTTGACTGTATGGGTTCTATCAGTGAGCCAGTTCATAACCTACCTTGGAATATAAAGGTTGATGTCTAGTTGAGAGAGCTTGTCAATGATTTAAGTGCTAGAAATTATGTAATTTTTAAACCCTCTAATAAAAGAAATAAATTGGCGGTGATGCTTTATACACAATATCTAGAGATGTGTGAAGAACATTTATGGGATGGAAATACATATGAGAAAGTAGATATTTCTGTGTATGAAAATTCTGGTTCCCTATTACGTTGTTGAACTTTTAAAAGTTCGAACGCTATATGGTCAAACCATTATGTTCGAACTCTAAAAAGTTTGAACGTGTTAATGGAGATCTCCATTCAGTGCATAAAGGGAAGATTTCCCTTTACTGCACTGTAGTGCGGTTTCAGTGTTGGTATATTTAAAGAGTGGGGCTGTGGGGGGCTTGCCCCCCTGCTTACAACCATTTGGTAGCTTTTTTATTTTTTTTCCTGTTGTTTCCGAAATTATAAAAGTTCAAACATACGAGTTCGACCATATAGCGCTCGAACTTTTAAAGTTTCAATAATGTAATATGAACCCAAAATGCTTTACAGGACTATGAAGAATTTTTGAATAAGGGTTTTAGGTTGGGGTGTTTTAGTGAGGAAGATGTGAAAAAAAGTTTAATAAAGAGGGCCCTAAAATGACCCATTTCTATTGTCTTCCAAAAATACATAAAAACCTGACCAATCCCCCCACCCCCAAGACGAGACTACTCTTTGAATAAAATCAGTCAGTTTTTACACAGATATCTATTTACTAAGGTATGTACCTTTCCTTCATATGTATGAAATTTTTTGATTTTTTATAGAAAATAAATAACATCCAGTGCAACCAAAATATGCATTGGGTCACACTGGATGTAAAGAGTGTCTGTACAAGTATTAGCCATGATTTTGGATTAGAGGCCCTTAGGTTTTCTTTCTGGGGAATACTCCTGTGACAGAATATATTGTAGAACTTATATATTTCTGTTTAAAACTAAGAATTTTTTTAAATTCAATAAAAATTTGTACCATCAAAGACAGGGAATGGCTATGGGGGTGGCCTTTGCCCCGACTTATATCAATCTCAGTATGGGTCTCTTTGAAACTGAGTGTTTGTATAGAACTCAATTTTTCCAGAAGCATGTCATTAGATATTATAGATTTATCAATGACCTTATCTTCCTAGTTTAAGGGGGACAAGAATTGATACAGGAATTTTTGGTATAGGTACAAGCAAATAGATTCCAACTAAAGTTTGATGGTATGAAGGTAGGGACTAGAGTCTCCTTTTTGGATGCCATAAAAAGAAGTTATGTACCTACCATAACGTTCCATGTTAGTTATCCTTCATCTCGCCTTCCTTCTTGCTGGATGGGATCGGCTCCGACTTGGCCACTTTCTATAGCTCAAGAGTTCTTTACTGGCTTGAGGCTACTCCTTATCCCAGAATGCCCAGCATCAGCTACCCAGATCTCGTTTGAGATAGCTCACACTAGACATAATCATAGAAGATAATCCATTATTAGTAAACCTGGATATACAGTAAATTGGCATGGTTTGCTTGGGAAGCAACTAAGAACCAAACAAGTTAGCCAGTGAAACCATTGAAAAACTCCTCTCATTACTCGAGGAAGGGGGAAGGAGGGAGGGATACAAGATGGATGGCGAGATGAAGGACAACTAACATGGAACGTTATGATAGGTACATAACTTCTTTATGTTAAGTTGTCCAATCTCACCTTCATTCTTGCTGGATGGGACAGCATCCCTAGCACCTCAATCCTGGGTGGCTTATTGGAACAGACTCTAAAGAACCGTGGAACCAAAGGAAGCCCTGCCCCGGGAGACCACATCTACTTTGTAATGAGAAATAAATGTATGAGGATCTGCCCAAGTAGCTGCTGCACAAATTGAATCTATGGGCAATCTAGATTGAAAAGATACCAAAATAGCTATTGACCTAGTTGAATGACCTTTGGGTCTTGCTGGAAGATCTTTTTGTCACAAACGGTAAGTATAGGCAATGGTGTCTGATAACCATATTGACAAGGTCACTTTAGAAACTGGAAGGCCTTGTTTATTGATAGCAAATGAAAGGAACAACTGATCTGATTTTCTCAGCTCTTTAGTTTTATGGAGATGAAAACATAGTTGTCTATGCACATCCAAGTGGTGTAATCTGTATTCTGCCTTGTTGGAATGATTAGGAAGACAGGAAGTTCAATGGATTGATTCAAATAGTGTTCTGAACAAACTTTAGGTAGAAAAGATGGGTTGGTTCTCAGACAAACTCTATCTTTGTGAAAAACTAAGTATGGAGGGTGATCATATAGGCCATGGAGTTCTGAAACATGTCCAGCAGAAGTAATAGCAACTAGGAAGAGAGTTTTCCAAGAGATAAATTTTAAAGAACATGATGCTGCTGGTTCAAAGGGTGGCAGTATCAAGGAGGCCAGAACCAAATTGAGATCCCAAGGTGCATGGGACTCTTTCACTGGGGGTCTAAGTAGAGATGTACCTCTCATGAAGGCCTTACAGAGTTTGTTAGACATTATGCTTGAGTTAAAAACTCTGATGTGAAAATTTGAAATGGCAGCTAGTTGTACTCTGATGGTAGCAGCAGCTGCACCAGATTGAAACAGTTCTGTTAAGAAATCTAAAATCTCTTGTACAGGAGCTGTAAAAGGATCTAAATTCCTGGATTCTGCCCAGTAAGAGAACCTTTTCCATTTGCTAGCATAAACTTTCCTTGTAGTTATCTTATGGGAAGAATCAATAATATCACGCACCGCTGGGGAATTATTGGGGAGCCTGGCTAAGATTGGAAGTGGAGTAACCAAGCTGTGAGCTTGAGGGATTGGTGTAACCCACCTAATTAATGAATCAAGAGGTCCGTCAATGGGTCCAGAACTCAAGGCTGGGCTAGAAGGTGGGGGTGAAGGAACAGAAACCAAATCTGTCGAGGCCAACAGGGGGCAATGAGTATCATCTTGCAACCCAACAATTTTGTTTTCTGAATGACTTTTGGAATTGGGGGGAAGGGGGGAAATGCATAATGGAGTCCCTGAGGCCATTCATCGACTAGAGCATCCCTGGGTGTCTGACCTGGAGGAGGAACAAGGGAGAAGCAGCTGCTGCATTTGTTTTTGAGGGGAGAGACAAAGAGATTGTAGCAAAGCTGGCCCCAGTTGTGGAAAATAAGATCCACAATTTCCTGTTTAAGAGACCACTCGTGAGGCATGAGGATAGCCCTGCTGAGCCTGTCTGCTATTACATTGGGTTTCCTAGGAATATGCATTGCTGTCAGAAAATGTTGGGAGGAAATCGCCCATTGCCATAGTCTGAGGGCCTCTCGGCACAAGGGGTAAGACCTGGTTCTGGCCTATTTGTTGATGTACCAAACTACTGACATGTTGTCTGTCTGTATTGCAATAGTCCTGGCAGGGAGAGCGACTTGAAGAGCTTGCAATGCTAGCAGCACCACTCTCATCTCCAGGATGTTGATGTGCAAGTGGTACTCATGAGGTTGCCAAGTGCCTTGGACTGTCTTCCCTAGATAATGCCCCCCCCACCCTATCAGGGAAGTGTCCATGGTCACTATGGCAACCGGATGGGATTCCATGAAAGGTCTGCCCTGAGTCACTAGTGGGGAGACCATCCACCAGGAAAGGTGTCTTTTGCAAGATTCCATAATTAGCATCATGTGAGACATGGGTAATTCCTGGAAGGACCATTGTGTGAAAAGAAGCCACTGAAGGATTCTCATGTGTAAAGTATTTGTTTTTGTTTAACGCTCTCGCTGCAGACGCTCACACCCACACAGCGCTTAGCATGTGGGAATGCTACTAAGGTTCGGCTACTGTTGAAGCAATTCAATTTGACTATTGCCCTGTTACTCTATATATTTCATGTTTTACAACTGTTTGCTGTGCAAAATACTTGTTTCTGTTTAGCGCTCTTGCTGCAGACACTTACAACCACACAGCTCTGAGCATGTGGGAATGCTACTAAAGGTTCGGCTACTGTTGAAGCAATTTAATTTTGATTATATTGCTATTTTAGAGTCTAATAGGGAGCTCTACTGAAGAGTGCTCTACTAATCAATGAAATAACACCTGATAGTAATGCTTGCTTCAATGCAGATAGCCCTGATACTCTGTTAACTTTCTAAGACACACAAAGGGAGTCTAACTTATATCGCTTTGTTAAGCATTGATATACAGCTAGATACGCATGCCCACTTCAACTTTGCTAGCAAAAACATAGAAAGGCGTTTATTGAATAAGGGTTCTGGAAACCTATTAAATACAGCTGGGGTGTTCACGCTTACTTAAACACAATTAGCGTTGTGCATGTGGAACGCTATTAGCCTTATAAGCGTCTCAACTGCTTAGTACCACTAAATACACAATTTCTTATGAGGAAACTATACTACCACTATTTTTTTACTGTAATTCTACATGTAACGCCTGTTCTACATAGCCTGGATCAGTCTTAGTAATGCTCTTTAAATTTACACAAGGTTTTTTTTTCTGTATTATCCCGATAACCTCTTTTAAATAGAATGGATCTTCCTTTCTAGCTTAGACATAGTAAGCGTTGTATACTTTGAGCTGATGTAAGCTGCTTAACTGTATTGTATTACTTGCCGCTGAAGTTACTCTTTTATTATTTTAGCTCTATTTCTGCCTGTAAAATCACTGTATTGTACCTTAGTCACGGCCTAAATACTGCTCTAGAAACACTCCTAGGGAATTTTATACAGAATCCTAATAAATCACTTCTTTAGAGCTTGAATGTACCATACTTGCGTAAACACAGCTAGAGATGTGCATATGGGGCTGCTGTAAGACCCTCCACTGTCTTATACTGTTAAATATATTTTTTGACACAGTTTAAACTTGTTAATAATTTAACTGAAATACTCTCTGTTAAGTCAAGTTATTTTCAAAGAAAAGCTAATGCAGCTCTGTCCATCCTAGCTATCTATATGTATTTTGTAGAGTTCTTATAGTCCTAGATGTACCTGTTTTTTAATGTACTCTCTAAGTGATTTAAAACAAATTAAGTTTTATTGATGTTTTTTGTTACAAATATATATAATTGTGTCTGTAAAAGTCTTTCTTTGCTTTCTAATCCTAGTTTTGTCTGCCTCACTACCTTTTCTCTCTTCCTGCTTTTACCAGCCTGGTGAACCTGTACATCCCTGTACTTAAACACCTGAAAACTCCCTCCTGGAAGCCTCTGAAAATTAGTCTGAACTAGGATTCTACCCACCAGTTCACTGAGAGATGAACCATTTTTAAGACAGAGAAAGTATGTGTTGATCCAGCTACCTGAACTTTGTACCAATATTTAAAGTTTAAAGACTCTGCTACGCTAGGCAAGCTTCCCACTCAGGATAGCCAGCAGCCAACAACCTCCCCCATTTATCTTTTTTCTGTTCTTTTTAGCTAACCTTTATATCCAGCCTACTCTCTCTCTTTTTAATAAGTAGCCTAACTCCCTCTCTCTCTCCTGTAGCCTGCCACCCTTGTATGTGAACAATTCGCTGCAATTAAGTGACTGGCCACTAGGTAGCGCCTTACCATTAGCTTTCTGCATTTCTATTCCTACACCTATTTCTTTACTATATCTCCCCAACCCTGTTTTTCAGTTTCTACTTCTCACAGACTTATTCTTTTACCTATCCCACCCTAGTCCTAGGGTACCTTTAACCACACTCTAACTCTCTGACATGCCTACTTTCCTCTTACTAGCCTCTTAACTTACTTCTACATTCTCTCACTTTCAGATTTACCTGCAGAATTCTCCCACTCTACACATTGTCATCCTCGATAGTCCACTCTCTTGTCTCTACCCGCTCCATTTGCCCTTCGGGCTCACTCCGCTCCCCTACCCTGCCCCCAATTCCCACCCATCCCCAGGGGTCCTACATTTATTCCTCCATAGACACACCCCCTACAAACCTGCTCCAATCACACAACTCTCATCTTTACCACACCCAGCCTCAATCTCTTAAAACACACCCACTGATACTTTATCTCTCATCCCCTCTGGTAATATACATCACATACTGGCACACATCCTAACCTACCTATAAATCCTGGCTCAACTTTTGTTCCCACCTCACTATCAATATTAAATTCTTCCCAATCATGCCATACCAATTACAACTATTAATTGTAGTCTCACTCCTACCAGTTCTAACTACAAAATACCTCTTAACCTCCTATGAACAACCCCTCCACTCTACCCTCCTCTTCCCTTCCAAACACACTTTAACACCAACACTAGCCATATCTCCAAACGTCCTTAATTTCACTTCCAAACCCAGCTACTTACTAGCTAAATATCACCGACTAGTGCACATCAAATATAGCAACCTAAAAAAATAAAAAATTGTTTGACTACTATTGTAAGCCTCTCCAATCTAAGCACTTTATGTTCCTCCACTCCTTAATAGACGGGGATATTCATCCTAACCCTGGACCAAACTCTACCCATATTACCACAACCTGTAACCAATATAAAGAAAGCCCCCTAACATCGACCAAACCTTCCAATTCACTCTCTATCGCTCATCTAAATATACGTAGTATCTGTAATAAAATAGCTCAAGGTCATGCCCTTCTAGATGTCCACCGGTTTGACATCCTTTGTTTATCAGAAACATGGCTTAAACTTACAATAAAAGACAATAAAATCATCCCCCTCAGGTTATAGCATCATTCGTCTAGACCGCACAATCAAAAAAGGTGGATGGGTAGCAATTCTCTACAAAGCAGAACTACAAGTTAGCACTGTAAATCTGAACCTACCTTTAGATAATAGTGCCAAAATAATTATTTCTAAACTCCAGCTTGACACACACAAAGCCATAAACATCATCTGCTCCTATCTTCCCCCAGGAAATAACAATAGTATACTCGAACACATTCTAAATTGGCTTTCTTCTAACCTCCCTCAAGAAACCATAGTCCTAGGAGACTTTAATATTGATTGGAATTCATGTAGTAGCACAAACCCCATCACCCTCATTAACCTCTATGGCTTCTCGCAAGCTATAAACTCCCCCACCAGAATAAATAAATTTAACAATAAAGAAAGTACCTTGGATTGGATATTCACTAATAATCCGCATCAAACTTATACAACAGGAACCCTACCAGATGACCTTAGTGACCATTCGCTGATATATATTATCAGATATAAAACTAGCCTAACCATCCCTAACACTATCAGAACAGTGCGCACCAAAAAACATTTTAACCCCGAGCTGTTCCAAACAGAACTTAAACAATGCAATCGGGCACCTCTAATATTTCTCCCTATAAATAAAGCAGTTGAATACTTTAACACCACTTTCCTAACAATCCTGGACCACCACGCCCCAACACGCTCTAGAAATAAAACTAAACCAGCCCCTTGGCTTTCAAATAATACTAGGAAACTAATCCTTTGCAGAAACAAATCCTGGGCTAAATGGCGTACTACAAAGAATCCTACTGATCACCAAACCTTTAGGCAACATAGAAATAATACAAAAAAGCCAACCTACTAGACAAAAAAAACTATTATCTCCAACTACAACAATCCTCCCTCAAGGAGCCACAAAAATTTTGGACTAGTATCAACAAACTTCTATACCCAAGCGAAACTATCACCCCTAACCCTGACTATCCAATACAAACAGCCAACGCCTTCAACTCTTTCTTCGCTGACACTATCCAAAATCTTGCAAACCATCTATCCCCTGATACCTCTAATCTGCCTACTCCCACTACCATCCCTCCCCCATTATTCCATTTAGAACCAGTACCCACATCTGCTCCCTAATCCAAAAGCTTAAACCAACCACCCCCTCAGCTGATAAACTCCCAGGAGAATTCCTGCAAAAAGGAGCTAAAGCTATTGCTTATCCCATCTCCATACTGATAAATAGAACCATAAAGGAAGGTACTATCCTATCTGGAAAATTTCTCATATCATCCCACTACATAAAGGTGGGAACTCCAGTGACTTTTCCAACTTTCGTCCCATAGCTCTACTCTCCACACTTGCAAAAATAATGGAGAAATGCATCCACAAACAACTACTTAACCACCTTCTCCATCACAACCTGCTAGCTAACTGTCAACATGGTGTCCGACCATTCCATAGTACCACCACTGCCCTGCTATCCTTCACAAACTGTATCAACAAAACCGCAACAAAAATATTCTTTCTTCTGCATTCTTTTGTGATTTATCTAAAGCCTTCGACATGGTTAATCACCAACTCCTTCTTCACATACTGAAGTCACTTTCACTTGACCCTCTATCTATGAATTGGTTCACATCTTACCTTGAAAACAGACAGCAGGCTGTACTCTGGCAAAATAAACTATCAAATCACCTTCCTATCTCACTAGGTGTTTCAAAGGGCTCCATACTAGGCCCACTCCTGTTCTCCATTTATATCAATGACCATCATTTAGCCATTCCACTCTCTACCTGCATTCAATATGCAGATGAGTCTACTATAATCTGTTCAGCCACATCCCAGGCCGAACTTCAGTCTCTTATACAAAAAGCTTTCAACACTGTAGAACAATGGTTCTCTAACCACTGCCTCCTCCTCAACCCCCAAAAAACTAAACTATTACTCTTCACACCAACCCAAAAGTCCACTCCTCTACATTTCATTCTCACATCCAATAATGGTACTCTTATTTCTCCTGACCCAACCACCAAACTCTTATGAATTACAATTGACAGTAGCCTAAACTTTGGTACTCACATTAATACCACAATAAAATTAGTTAACAGAAAACTAGGATCCCTCTACAGAATCAAACCTTTTCTTACACCAGAAGCTAGGACCGCTATAGCCAGAACCCACTTAATCTCAACCCTACTCTATGCTTCCCCCATATACACCAACCTCTCTAAAAATAACCTCAGCAAACTAGCTATATCCTATAATAATATTGTGAGATTTCCTACAAGTTCTCCTTTTAAAACTCATCACTGTCTGAATCTAAAACAACTAGGCTGGTTAGAATTTCTTAACCAGCTTCGATTTCACCAACTTACAATAGCCCATAAAACCCTGTATCAACCCAGCAACACTCCAATACTCTCCAGCCTCATTAAACCTTACAATAACCTCAAGAATCTACGCTCCTCAAACAAAATGCTGATGAATACTACCAAATCAAAAAACACAGCAGGCGACTCCTTGTTCTCTAAGTCTGTCGGAAAAGTATGGAATCAACTACCTCATGACCTTACATCTCAGATCTCTCTCCCACTTTTTAAAAGGAATCTAAAACTATTTTTCAATAACCACTGGTTATGCTCCTGTACCAACCCTGACTAACTTTTATCCTTGACTCTCTTTTGCAGCCTACATCCACTACTATCCTCCCCACATTGCCTCTATATACTATGTTCTGCATATAAATCCATGTTTACATATATATTATTGTTATTGTTCACTTTGAGTAGTATAATTATGCACATCTTCTGGAAAAAAATTTTTTTTTGTAACAATGGCTGCTTTTTACTTTTTAAGCTTTATTAATTTTTTTTTTTCATGTTTTCCTGGAGCTTTTCTCCCCGGGCCTCTACTGAAAATGGACATGTATCCAGTTAGACTAGCCCGGTCAACAAATGTAAAATAAAGTAAAATAAAAAATAAATAAAATGTGAAAGCGTGCTAAGGGAACTAGAAGAATGGCTGCTGCTATGGACTGTAGAGCTTGAAGAACATATTTGACTTGAATTCTTTTGCTCCTCAGGAGAAGTGACACCTATTGTCGAATAATGGAAACTCTTTCCTGAGGCAATTTTACAATCATTTTTCTTGTGTCTAGCTCTGCTCTTATGTGTGCAATAGATTGACAGGGCAACAAGGCAGATTTTTCAAAGTTTATTGTGATACCTAGTTCAGCACAGGATGTGATGGGTGTAATCTCGTGCCTCTATAAGTTGTTGCTTGGTGGTAGCAGTGAGGAGCCAGTCGTCCAGATAAGGAAACACCTGGAATCCTAGACATCTCTGGTGAGCCGTAACTACTGCCATACATTTGGTGAACACCCTGGGGGCTGTGGTGAGACCAAAGGGCAGAGCTTTGAATTGGTAATGACTGACCCCTAGCCAGAGGTGTAGAAATCTCCTGGACCATCTGTCCATTCTTATATGATAGTACGCATCCTGAAGATCTATAGAGCACATCCAATTGTCATGACCCAGAAAGGAGAGAATGGACTGCAGTGTTACCATCCGGAACTTTTCTTTTTGTACAGATTTGTTTAATCTGCCGAGATCCTGAATTGGTCTCCAGTCCCCTGTCTTTTTGGGCACTAAAAAGAATCTTGAGTAAGTTTCGGATCCTACTTCGTCTGCGTGGGACTTCCTGGATGGCTCTTTTTTCTTGCAGTCTTGAAACTTTTGTGACTGCCTGATCCCTTAGATTGGGTGGAACATCTGGGATGGATTTTTTTGAAACAAGAGGGGGTTGATGGAAGCGATTTTTGTAACCTCCCGATGTAATGGATAGTACCCATTTGTTGTTTGTAATATTTTGCCAGGTGATTGGGTACAATGAAAACCTTCCCTTGATTGCCTACAAAGTTGGGCAGTCGGGCATCCCTTTAGGGATGTTGATAGGGTTTGGAAGAGAATGTATCTCTGTCACCCTGATTTTGGTGACCCTCTCTGCCATGAGGGTGGCGTCTGCCATTGTTATTGTTTCCCCCTCTGCCCCTGGGGGAAAAATCACCACATGCATCAGGCAAGGGTCCCTGTTTTTTTCAAAACCACATCTTTCCACCCTTCTGACCCTTTGGGTATGGTCTGGTAGGAGTGGAAAAATGGACTCACACATCAGAAAGCGTCTTGCCTTCCTGCTGGCACCTGATAAGCATGTCTTTCACCTGAGGCCCAAAGAGAGAGGAACCATCAAAGGTGGTATTGGCGAAGGACACTCTGAAAGGTTCCGCAAACTGATACAGCCGCAGCCACAAATGTCTCTTAAGAGCCACTCTTGTTCCTGCAGCTCTGCTCGCTCCATCTGCTGTATATGAAATAAGCTTCATGGAGGAGTTGACTACTGAATTTAAAGTCGCCAGCTGGGTATCTACCTTGGCTGAAGCTCCCATAGCTGTATGATCTTGTAGGGTATCTCCAAGCTCTTTTTGGAGATCCCTCTGAAACCTAGTAAAATGGGAAAGATAGTTTAGGGACATAAGGGAGAAGATCGCTGATGAAAACTTTTGCTTCCCATATCTGTCCATCGTATGAGAGTCTTTATTCGGTGGATGGACAGATGAGGAGGTTTCAGCTAACTCTCTCTTTGTGGCTGCTGCTGCCACCATGGCATCATCTGGGACACCATTAGTCAGGAATTGTTTGTCTTGGGGAGCTGTGATAAATTTATTAGGTTTATCGGGACAGGTTCCATCGAATCTGGAGCTGACCAAGCCTTTTGAGACACTATGGTTATGAGTGGATCAAAAGACGGAAACACCCAGGAGGTGGAAGGTTGGGAGCCAAATGTGTCCGGATATACAGACTCATCCTCAGAGGGGACTAGGGAAGTCCAACTACACCTCTGCCTAAGAATCTCGAGGATGTCCGAAAAGGAAACATCTTCAGAGGGGGACCTTGGGGACCCCTCTGATTCATCCAGGTCTGTATCTGAGGTGACAGACTCAGGGGAGACTTGATGCTTCCTCTTGAACTTTTTCCTCCAGAAAGCCTGCTCAGAATGCTCTGGGGAGGTTTTGGAAGCAGAGGGTTCACCCAATGAGGTGTCCTGGGGTATAGGTTCCCTATGCTTTGGGGCTAGAGGAGGAGCAGAGGTTGGCACAGGCACCGAGGGGGACAAAGCCGATGGGACCGATAGTGGGGTCGTCTCTGGGGACAGCATTCTCCGCATGACCTCAAAAGTGTCATGGTCTCGACACAGAAAGGGCTCCGGCTCTGTAAAGACAGGAATCCCACTCTGTGCCGAGGGCGACTGCTCTGAGGCCGATGTGGAAGCCGAGCTCACCTGAGCCGATGCTCCGAGAGGGAGAGTGGGGTCGGACAAGGGTCCGATGACACTTCCTCCGTCGGAGCCGATGAGAGAGTTTCGGTGCCCAGATACCTCGATGGAAGGAAGAACCGAGGTAATCGGAGCCAACATCGGAGCCAAAGAGATCATAGCCGAAGGAACCACTATCAGAACGTCCATGGACTCCAGCTCTGAACTAAGCTTAGTCGGAGGAGGAATCGAAATCGAAGTGGATGGAGCTGAGGACTGTTGAGGCGGGCTTGAAAGCATCTTTGCAAGGGCCTGTGACTTCAGCAACCTACTGACCACTCTCACCAAGTCCTGATCCTACAACCTCGAGGATCGAGAAGAGTGGGAAGATGAGCGATGACTGGCTTTGCTCTGAAGTAAGGGTGTTGTGGCACCGAGTGAATCCGCTCCAATGAAGGAGACCTAGCTCATTTGTGGCTCCGAGATGGCTCCGAGGTAACAGTTGTAGCCAATGGAGTAGTAGTCTTGTCTGTGCTAGAAAGCACTGACACACTTGGTTTGTCAAGCTCACAGGTCAGTTCCGAACATGGAGCCGACGGCTTGACTGACATCAAAGATTTCACTGGCTGAGATGCTTTAGCTGGAGAATCCTGTTTCAACAATCCACGGAGGATTAGCTTGTTTTTCTGCTCCTGCAGGACCCTTTGGACTAAAGGCATGACAAATAGAGCAAGAGTCCTGCAGGTGCAGAGCCCCCAAGCAGTACACACAACTAGTGTGCCCATCTGTCAGAGACATCTTCTGACAGCTTGAGTCACACTTTTCAAACCCTGAGGTTTTAACTTCCCTGGACATTTTGAAGTACCACAAAAAGACTCACAATAATAAACTAAAAGTTATATTAATAAGGACCTTAAAGGAGACCTTCTAACTTAAACGGCTGTCCTTAAGGGGGGGGGGGGGGACTCTCTAACTTAAACGAGTTCAGGGAACAACAGAAGGCCTAGCAACTCAGGGGCGATGGACAACACAGCACAAAAAGCACAACAAAGGATGAGATAAGGGGTTTACGACTAAATAAACTTACAAACTACTATAACAGAGAAAAAAATATATCAATTTTTCAAGTAAATTATTTTACTTTAAATAGAGAAAAAAGTTATACTACGCCTGAGCCAGTATTGATGCAACCTCGCAGCTAAAGTGACAAACGAGATCTGGGTAGCTAACGCTGGGCATTCTGGGATAAGGGGTAACCTCGAGCCAGTAAAGAGCTCTCGAGCTATAGAAAGTGGCCGAGTTGGAGCCGAGGATCATTTCCAAACCCATCCAGGAAGAATGAAGGTGAGATTGGACAACTTAACATTAGATATTACAGATGGAAGTAGTATTAAATCTACAGTGCATAGGAAATTTGAACAGGGTACACAATTTTTACATGGCCATAGTTGTCACCCCCCATACCATTCAGTCTATTCCCTATGGAGACTTCCTGCGGCTATATAAATTATATAAAGAGTTAGGAAAGGCTATAGATATGTTTAAGGCTAGAGGTTATGATCATGATTTACTAAATAATTGTTGGCAAAAGTTTCTAGCAAGAGATAATAGAATAAATAGGATATATAAGAAAAGGAAAATTGAGGAAGAGAGCTTTGTACGAGAAGGTGATGATAGTATTTATTTTGTCACCACATATAGTTGTTTCAGTTCCAAGGTAATACAACTGGTAAAGTTATATTGGACATACATGACATCTTTAAGAAATAGTTTTGATTGGCTAAGGAGTGGACTTGCTATTTGCTATAGAAAAGGGAAGAATATTAAAAATTTCTTAGTCAGGGGAAGATTTTGTGTCCCCAGTATGGATATATTACAGATGTCAATACATTATGGCACTACCAGTTGTGGTAGATGCCAAGCTTGTAAATATGTGGTAAAGGAATTTTCAAAAATTAATGGCATTAATTTTAGAGTGTGTGGTCACTTTAACTGTAACACTCAGGACATTGTATACGCCCTCAGATGCCCTTTCAACAAATTTTACATAGGAGAAACAAAATGGTGTTTTAAAATACGAATGTTCAAACATGTGAGAGATATCACTAACAAAAGGGAAGAGAGGTCCATTGCTACACATTTTAAGAATTTTCACTGTGGGGACAGCAGGGGCATTACAAGGTACTGTTTTAGAAAAAAAATGTGTTTCCCAGTTTGATAAAGTGGTTTTGAAAAATCTTTTGTTGTTTAAAGAATCTATTTAGATTTTAAAATTTGAGATTTTAGCCCCAAAAGGGCTAAATGAGGAATGTAACTGGATATATCTTATTTAATTAGATAATTAAATGTTGATTGTTTTATTATGGAGTATATTTAAGGTATGTGCTTTTTGCATAAGATGTTACTCCTTTAAGACTTTGGCCAACATGTCAGAGTATATTAAAATTTTGTGGATGTCTGGCTTGTTTTTTGCTTTTATTCTTTATTTTTTTTGTTTTTATTCTTCAGTTGTGGTGTAATGAGTTTGTCAATGATGCCTGAGTGAGAGATAATGTGAAATGCCATGGCCAGATCTAGGTAGGCTGTATGCACAGATTTCCCCTCGTCCAGGGCCCCTGTGGCTCTGTGGAAGAAGTACACCAGGTTTAACAAGGATGATTTCCCCTTGACAAATCCAAACGAAGTACGATCTAGTGTTTGGAGATTACCGATATCTTTGTTGATAATGTCCAGGGTGATCGTCTCCATGGCCTTGCAGTTAAGGCTAGTCAGGCTAATAGGTCTGTAGCTCCTGGGGTCAGGAAAACCACCATCTTTGTACAGGGGGCTAACAGTTGCGGTTTAACATTTAGCTGGGATGAAACTGGTGCTTAGACCGTGATTGAAAAGAGTAGTTAAAGGTGATGCTAATTCTTGTTTGAGCCCATGTAGGATGCAGCCTGGGATGTTATCAGGTCCCACTGATGCTGTGATGCTGTAGTTTTTGCCCTTAGAGAGGGCATTTACAATCTGCTCTTTAGAGATACAAGGTATAGGACAGGTGGTAAGGATGTCATGAAGTACGTGAGGTGGTGACGGGGGGGTGATGTTTTCACCAAACTTGTTAGCTAGCCTGTTAGCTATGTCCACTGGCTCAGTGTATGTGTTACCATTAACTGCCAGTTTGGTGAAAATCTGAGCCTTACCTTTTAGGTTATGGAAATAACTAAAAAAGGCCTTATGTTTGTCCTTAGTTGAGGAAGCTAACTTGGATTAGGGTTACCACCTTTCCCACTTTGCGAGGGACAGTCCCTCTTTGGGCAGTTGTGTCCTCCAGAAACATTGTAAAAATGCCAAATGTCCTGAGATTTTAGGACAAAATTATTTCCTATAGTTTATGTAATAGTTGCATAAAACAGTTATTCTGTATCTGAACTACCTAAATGTTATAAGAAACAGAACAGACTAAAACATTACAAGAATAAGCTTTTATCTAGGCAAAAAAAGTGAAGTTCTGTTCTTCGTACTGGCTGGGTGTATGTTTTGGCCAGCAAAATCTGACATTTGTATCACAAATGTCCCACTTTGGACATTTGAAAAGGTAGCAAACCTAACTTGGATTCATAGTTTGCCTTGGAGGACTTCACAAGAAGTTGTATTTGCTTATTTAAGCTGAGGAGGGATTGTCTCCAGTTTGTAGCCCACTCTTTCTTACTATTGGACAGCAGTTTCTTCCTTTTATTGTAAAGCCTGTTAATGGTGGTTGTCCACCAGGCAGGCTTGCTTTTCCATGAAGAGCTTGCTTTGGTCCTAACAGGTACTGCCGTGTCAATGCAGTTATACAGGTGCTTATATTGGGCATTGGTGTAAAGCTGTGCATAGTTACCAGTTCCAGCTGAGGGAAGAGGTGCAATGAAGCTATTTATACCATCCTGTAAGAGGTTATAATCTGCTTTGGAGAAGTTTTTTTTAGTTTAGTTGCTGCTAGGGGAGTGTCAGGTGTGATAAGACACCTCAAATGAGACTGATTTGTGGTCTGATCTCACCAGGGATGAATTCACAGTGGGGGAGCTACAGTGTTCTCCCATATTTGTAAGCACTAGGTCCAGGATGGTTGCGCTCCTGGTGGGGGTGCCAACTAGCTGGTCCAGAGCAGTGGAGTTGACAAAGTCAAGGAACCTTTGGGCAGGTGAGTTTGTGCACAAGTAATTTACCCAGTCAATGCTAGGGTAGTTAAAGTTGCCCAAAACTATGGTGTAATGCTGTATCTTGATAGACCTCAGCTGATCCAAATAGGCAGAATGGGTGTCCTGATTCATGGAGGGGTTCTGTAGCTGGCAATGAGTTGAACAGGTGTCCTACCAACAGTTAGTTGCACCTGAAGTATGTCTAGGACATCGTACTGTTTGTCCATTCTGGAGGTGTATTTATTCTTGATGAATGTTGATACACTGCATCCTTTAGTTTTCTTCCATAGTTTTATAGTTTTCCTTTTCAGAACCAAGGAACTACTGGTGAGGGGGGACCAAAAAAAACATGCAAGATTAAGCTGTCTAACAAACAGTTTAAAATGCATAACACGTGTACTATATCCTGCTTAAAGACAGGAACAGGCTTAAACCCTTTTTTAAAAAGTGAAACGAGTGTACTGTCCAGTTAACGATAACTATAATTAAAGCCATTATTCATAAGACTTTTGCAACAACCATTGTTGTTCTCTAAACAGTCAGTAAAAAAAAGTCCCATTTAATTTTTCTTTTTGTTTTTCCTCCCTTTTCTGGTCCCTTTCATCACAAATGACACTGAGGTATTTGACAATTTTGGAACTGGAGAGCTTGACCATAACGAAAGAAGGCCCTCCAATAGATTCGTTCTTCAGAGCCCTCATTTCGGAATCAGTAATTACATTCTCCCAAGCAATTGAAACAGACCAGAAAAGAGAACAAGAAGAAGAATAAATACATAAATAAATACATAAATACATAAATAAATACATAAATACATAAATAAATGCATAAATAAATACATAAATAAATGGGGCTTTTTACTGTCTCATGCAAAATAGGCATTTTCAATGACAGTTTTGCACTTCTACCCATAAAGGATAACTTGGCTCTTCGGGGAAGATATAGTTAATAACGTGTTTTATGTGACAAGCTCTTAACTGTATTTATTTCTGAAATTTATTAAAGAATATAAACCAGTGAACATTTGCTGATCAAATCATATAAAAAAGTAAACATTGCACTTAATACCAAACTGACAAAAAGAAAACTACACACCATTGTTAATTGTATATAATATATTCAAGTTCAACAGTACCAGTTAGTCAAGATATGTTGTAGCATAAACACCTTTAGACCTGGTTAGGACACGTCTGAGAGCTTTCCTGTACATTTAATAACAAAAAACTAATTCCCAAACATGAGGAACTTCAGAGTATAACTACATTATATAGTCAATATGTGTATTCACAACATTGGTAAACTTAGTTACAACCAGAATTACTTTAGATTTCAATTCACTAGCACACATTAATTTAATAACACTGGCTAGAGTCCATCCAACAACTTCTGCCTGGGAATTTAGCCTGAAGGCAGGGTCCATAGTACTGAGCAGCCCACATTTCCAAGAGAGGATTATTTCATCCTCCAAAAACTCTTTAAGAATAGAGTGTAAATACCTCCAGTAAACCCTTATCGTATGATATTCCCAAATTATGTGCAAATTCCCTGCTACTGTGCTTAGTATGGCCAACAAGAGCTATTCTCTTTAGATCCCTTCCTACAATGCTTAGCTGGTGTTAAGCATCTGAGATAGAGAAACCTCATTTGGTGCTCTTTGCACCTAACCAACCTGTTTAGCTTGACAAGAACTGTCCAGGACTGTGGCCATTCTGTTTGTTTTAACTTAACTGCCTCCTGTCTCCTCAGACACTTTCCAATCATTTCCTGAATGCTGATGCTTTATTTTGCCAGATATCCTTGCAGATTGTTCTTGCCCTCTCCATCTTATGTTGGGCTTATTTCCCCCCAAGTTATGATAGTAGGTGTCTGATTGTATATGCGCATGTCACATATAATCCAGTTGTAAACAGGTAAACCAATCCTCCTCCCTGAGTAAAAATTCCAATTATATCTCTGCATAACTTTTTGTTTTGGCCCCTTCTGGTGCAACTTGTTACTGTTTCCACTCTGTTATACTTGTGAGATCCTGGGGATTATGGCAAATTACCCCTATAGGACCTTCATCCCACATCATGCCCCCCAGCCATACAGTGTCTTCCCCCAGATCCAGTACCCAGGTCTGTGGTAGCCATGGCAGATTATTGATGGTTCATACTAGAATGACTGTCCACCAACAGCCACTCCTGGTTACTTAACCATAGCTACTGAAACATTTTAAAAGCAAAGGCATTGCTAGGGATACGAGGCAGACCCCATCCTCCCATAATGCTTTGGGATTCATGCTACCTTAGGGAAAATACATCTGTCAGATGAACCAAATGGGTAAATTTCTAAGCACATAAAAAATATGTGGCATCACCATAGTTTTTGCTGGCTGTATTTTACCAAAGATAGAGGAAAACAAACTTAATTTACTAATGAGCCCCTTTTTAATCCTTTGCAACAAACTGCACTGTTGCCTCAAATGTTTGTCCCAATAGTAATCACAAATACTTCAGGTTTACTGCAGGTGTGATGTTAAACAAAGCATCAGGGTACATCCCCACCCAACATTTCATGATGCATGACTTTTGCTTATTGCATTGAAGACCTGAAACTCCGTGAAGATTTGCAAAATTCACCCTCTTTGACTGCAGAGTCTTTGGAGCTGCAAAGCAGGCGATAGTCTGCAAACAAATAAAAGCCATTTTGTGAGTTATACTGTCAAGTCACATTCCTGGAGATAGAGTCCATATCCTGGATGCTACTTCCTCCATATCCACAAGAAGTAGCCCAGGGGAAAGAGAACACCCTTGCCTGGTGCCCCTTTCTATTGTTCCCATCTTGAAAAGCACCCCGTTTATCGTCACTCTGAATGGGGTATTAATGAACAAAATGCTATGAAATTATCACTGAACTCTCTGTGCCTTACAACATGAAAGAGAAACTTTGAATTCACTGCACCAAAAGTTTTGGATATATCAAACAGGACAGTGTCCATACCTGCAATCGCATCCTTTGCACAAACCAAAAAGACCGGCAACTCCCACCAATTGTCATATATATATATATACATATATATATATATACATATATATATATATATATATATGTGTGTGTGTGTGTGTGTCACTCACATAGCCAGTCTGACCTGGTATATCAAAAGTGGAAGTAATTCTCCACCTTCATGGCTAGTAGCTTCCTAAAAATAGTCATATTGAAATTAATGAGATATCTGCCTAAAATCTACTAAGCCAGAAATTGTGTTTCTGATATTGGGGATAAGCATAGTAATGGTTTGACAGAAGTAGGTGAAGATATGGCTTGGAATGTCTTCTGAATTAAACAAATTAGTTAACTCTCTCTGTAACTTAGGACCTCCCCATTTATAGAATTCTGGGGGGAAACAGGTCTGGACCTAGGACGGTATGGAGCCTTAATTTTAGCACCATCTGATGTTCCTCTTTATATTGGATACCTGATACAGGAATCTGTCTACCACCCTGCCAAACTAGAGATGTTTCTGCTGCCAAGTATGTCCAAAACGTATGCTCACTCCCTTCATATCAAGTATAAAGAGTGGCATAATAATCTCTAAATGTTTCTCTCGTCTGCCTTCATCCAATAATCTATTGCCTGTCTGGTATCTAACTAATGAGACTGATTAAAAAAACAGGCTATGTACCTCAGATCTCCTTGTCTCCATAGCCACCAAAACTGCCCCCTCCTTGTGATCCTCTGTCTAATCTCTTTTTTTAACAACAATTTCTGGTCAAACTGGGACTCATTGTCCCTGTCAGCTAACAACTTAGCCTGGAGCTGCTTAAGTTCTTTTAGTCTGTCCAGCATTCTATCCCCCATCCAATTTTATAATCTTCCACTTTTATTATAGGTCCTCTTTTTTCCACCGTGCAACCTTCTGACAAGCTCACCACTTTTCTGATCTGTGAGTGACTGCTCCAAAAAATATCATAAAGGATGCAGCTAAAGTAATCCTTTTCATTGAGGTAGGTCCAGTGGTAGAATGCCCATCTCCAGGGTCTCAGTTCTGATAGTCCACCAACTCCTTACTCACCAGTAATACTGGTTCATGGTCAGAGAGCGAGAGTTTGTGTATGGTAGGACTTTGGCTCCTGCCACTAATCTCTCTTGGAATGAGCATACAATCTATCCTACTACCTTACAATTATACATTTCTTGTGAAAGTTGACATGCCCTCATTGAGATGAAACTGCCTCCATGCATAATTCCAGTCCTGCAAATCCATCCATTCCTTAAGGAATACTTGACTTCTCTTCTGAGGCATATGCTTATTATATAGCCTGTACAAACTCATATTCCAAACTAAATTGACATCCCCCAAGACCACACTCAGTCTAGCATGCACAGCTAACTCACTCCATTTAGCTAGGAAATTGCTATAAAAGGGACAATCCCAACAATTTGGGGTAGAGTTATTTCCTATTGCCCAGGCTGCATCATTAATATTGCTCTGCCAAATTAGCCATCTCCTAGTAGTTAGATGTTGAAGACACTGAAACAAGGTGATCATCCCTTTTTCATCTCTCATGTCTTGTGGTCTGCAAAAATCACATTGCGTTCTCTTGACTTCAGTTCGGGTGCAACTCTGACTTTCTGTTTGGTTTCTTGTAGACCTACTGTGAGGGTGCATGCTAATTTAATCTGCTGAAAAATTATCATTCTCCTGATTTAGTGGATACAACTACCCATGTTCTAATGCCATAGGATTAGATACCCCACTTTGGGCTTAGTTGGATCTGTCTGTATACCCAAGGTGGTGTTGTCTTCATTAATTGCTGAGCAGCCCGCCTCTATTATCCCATGACATACCCTGGGTTAGAGGACAAAAGTAAGATGGTAAAACCCTACCCCCGTGGGTGAAGAGCACCTTTGCCTAGGCAGAACATCCATTGCTAAAGATGAGAAAACAGTCCCCACCAAAATATTTTTCCCTCCCAGGTAACAAAATTTCAGCCAATGAATACAAAAAGTACAGGGTCCTTATGACTTCTTAATATTATCTTTACTCACTCTCTCCAGAATCAGCAGTGCTAGGTACATCACTATTGCTCTGTATTATAACTCTCTCAATTATTTGCAAACTGACACCATCTAACAACTTAAATAATGTAGGAACAGTGAATAGTCAGCTACAAAAGTTATACTGCGCTTACCCCATTTCACTCCTCCGTTTCTGCAGCTGTATTGAATTAACCAATCCCTAATCATGGCTGACTGAAGAATCATCAAAGTATGCTGCAGTAATCTAACAGTTTTTGTCTGTGATCCACCCTTATGGATCCTTTCACTTTCCAGACTGAGATAATCAGGTACACAAATCACTTCTGTAAAAACATGGTCCAAAAATGATAAGTCCTCATCCTGAATATTCTCTGGGATACCCTTGTTGCATGCATTTATCTGCCTGGTGCAGTTCTCTTAACTCATCCATTTTATATGTCAATGTGTTATGGCACCATTTTAAGGAAGCTATTTCCACTTATCATTTTCTACTGAGACTTGAAGTGCTGTCACTGCATATTTCAGTGTTAGCAGCTCCATTGATATGCAGTCCATCTCTTTCTATTGGCCTGGGATAGTCGCATGATAGGCCTCCAGCTCAGGCAAAACTTGTGTAATTCTCTTGAACAGGATGAGCAGTTATTCATCCATAGAGGTTTCTTTTACCAATCTAATGGTATCTCCTCCACAGGGGATGTATTTCTCTGCATCAGACATATTTTCCACAATCACGGAGAAGAAAAAGAAACACTTTGAAAGTTAGCTTTTGTTGTCAGAGCAAATGGGGAAGCCAGAGTTATGTGCCATATTTGATCATGCCAGCCGTGCCCTCAACAGGCACTCAACTTTTCAAATGCCCCTTCCAAATGAGTCATCCCACCATTGTACCTAACTAGAATTAATAAAAAAGGCCCAGAGTGGATAAAGGGTCATTACTGTGATGTTGTACTGAGGAGTTATGTTGCTGTGCAAGATCTCATTGGTTGGACATCATCAGCATTACAGTGTGGGGGTAGGGAGAGGTATTGTTATGGAATCAGGATCGTCTGCACCATACAGAGCAGTTTTTGATAGTTAAATAGTGTTCTCTGATGTGCACAATATAGTTAGCTAAGCAATATAGCAGGAAGCAGGATTGCTGCCCTTACAGCTACTGCACGTCCTGCAGGTTAATGGTTGGAGTATTATATCTTACCGCAAGAATATGAGTGCCATCTTTGCAAATCGCATGTAGTGCGGGGGCTTATGTGCATATAAACTGCATGTCTGAATACTGGGGTAAGACTGTATTTTGCTTACAGAATTCTACAGACTAAATCCTGAAAGGAAGTTCTAGATAAATCTCTAGAATGCAGTATTACTCCCATTGTGTTAAGACTAGGAACAGAATTCCAGAAATATAATTTTACACACTGACTTCTACTTCAGGTAGTGTTAAAATCTCAGAATTTTACAGATGCACTTACAAAGTATTCTACTCACACAGTTCTACAGGCCAAATCCTAAACAGTGAATTCTGCACGTAGAATAGTAAATAAAGATTTGTTAACGCTGAGCACTTAAGACAGAAATCTGTTTTCAGAATTCCTAACTTTTAACTTTACTGCTAAAAATCCACAGAAGGAATTCCAAAGGTAGTACTTCAGTTAGTAGACATAAAAAATATTAGACACAAAATACTACAGTTATAATTGTCATTATTGACTTCTGTGCATAGAACTCTAAACCAAAAATTCTGCAGATGGCTTTCCGAACAATTCTACAGACAAAATTCTTAATACAAAGTTTTTATTATAGGGTCATAGGATCACTGGAGATTACTAGGCTATTGGCCCTAAGGCCTCTACAAGCCTATCCATATTATACCCTTGTTCACTTATGGACCAAGATATATAGTCTATGTTTGCGCATGAATCTAAGATCATCAGCTTGGGCTGAAGGAGGTCTCTGTGTTTATCAGTGGCAGTGACTAACATTGAGCAGCTCTCATCAAAACATCAATCAATACATACAGATGGGTTTGCAAACTGGACAGAACCAGAACCCACAGGGTCCAGAACTGCTAAGCCATCAAGCCCTGTCTCAAAAGTGGTCAAGAATTGTCCCAGTCCCAGGCCCACTTGTCTGGTTTGGCCTCTTTTAAAGTACCACACACAACAGGACAGGAGGTTAATGTGACAAAGGAGCAGATGATAACGCAACTAGGCGTATAGTAGAAAACACATCTGACAGATATCCTTCAGAAGGGTCTCACAGAACTGGCTGCCCCTATCTGAGAGGGACATGGGTGAAGCTCATGGTGTAAATTTATGGTTTCCCATCCAATTGTCCAGCTTATGTTTAAATTGTATCATTGAGGATATTTTTTTTTTCATGAATTGGAAGTTTGTTCCAGAGTACCAGCAACCTCTGGATGACATATCTGTCTCTCCAGCATGTCATGCTAATATTGCAGGCTAGGTTAAGATCCCTAGAGTGAGTGAATCTTGTTCCATTGGATTTGTGGATATGCAACAGCTTCATCGAGGTAAGGTCTTGGACTCCTCTGTAGGCCAGGTACAACTTGCTTCTAAGCAGTCTATATGATACTGAATGACATGATAGGGCCTTCAGTCTGTCCGTGTAGGTCATGTGTTGTAGGCCCTGACTTTTCTTGGTGTGAAACCTCTGAGGTCTCTCCAGATGCTGCAGATGTCTGGTGAGGTACATACAGATATGAACACTATACTCTATTATTGGTCTGATGAGAGCCGAGTACAGGGGAATTTTAACCTCCTTAGCTTCGGATGCTATATCCTTGCTTATTTGGTATGCAGTGCAGGAGGCCTTTCTTACTACTGTGGACACCTAATGATCAAAATTAAGGCTACTATAAACTTGTGTTTTTAAAATTCTCTCCACTAGGTTTTAACTTATGGGGTATTATTAGTGTTGTAATTAGCAGGGGCTATCTCCTTTGCCGAAGGGATGGTAATGCATTTTTTTTGCATTTAGTTTAAGTCCGTGGCTTTGTCACCAATCATTTGTCTGTCTAATCCCATTTTGCAGTATGTTGACATCTTTAGGGGATTCGATGATTGCACCCAGTTTACAGTCATCAGCAAACTTGGTAAGCTGTAGGCCATCTATTTTCACCTGGACTTCTGAAAAATAGATACCAAACAGTAGGGGGCATAGCACATATTCTTGTGGGTCACCACTGGCAACAGGTCTGCTAATAGAGGTGGCATCCCCAATTTTGTCTGTATGTATTCTGTCTGTGAGCCAGTTGGTAAACCATCTAACATCGTAGGGGTTAATCCCCAGCTGGGTGAGTTTCTCAATGATGCCTGAGTGAAGGATTGTGTCAAAGGCCTTGGGTAGTGGGGATGGGCAGTGTGAGCTGTTTTGCCTTCATCCAGGGCCTTGGTGACATTCCCAAAGAAGTCCACCAGGTGTAGCAGGAGGATCTGCCCTTAACATAGCCAAGGTGGGTTGGGTTAAGAGTTTGAAGGTCACGTATATCCTTGTTCATAAGGTCCATGATGATTTCCTTCATGGTCTTTCATATAAGTCCGGTTAGGCTTACGGGACTATAGTTCCCAGGGATGGTTGAGGGACCCCCCCTTATGCAAGAGGTTTACAGTTGCTGTTTCCACTCAGCTGGGACAACCCCAGTGCTCAGACTGTGACTGAAGAGTGTGTTCAGTGGTTCCACTAACTCCTGTTTTAGACCATTTAATAAGCAGCCTGGGATATTGTCCTGTCTTATAGAGGCTGTGTTTTTGGCCTTGGAGAGTGTGGCTGTGACCTGCTCTCTGGAGATACTAGGCAAAGGATTGATGATAGGTATGTTATGGGGTATAACTGGTGGGGACAGGGGGGTGAAGTTTTCACCAAACTTGTCTGCTAGTAGGTTGGCGATGCCCTCAGGTTCTACCATCCACCACTAGTTCAGCACAAAGCTGGGTCATACCTTTTAGATTTAGGATGTAGCTAAACAATGCTTTGTAATTTTCCTTGGCTAAGGATGCTAATTTAGTTTCATAATTAGCTTTAGAAGACTTGAGATGTCTAATCTGCTTGTTTATGCTTTGGAGGGAGTTCTTCATTTGCTGGGACCGTTCTCTGCTGTTTTTTGATAGCAGTTTTCTTTCTCTCATTGTGTAAACTATCTATGCTGGATGTCCACCATAATGGCATATATATTTTTTTTTGTGAGGATCTTGATTTAATCCATTCCAATATGGCTGACTGTATACATTTATTCGGTGTTTATACTGGACATTTGTATAAAACTGAGTATAGGGGTCATTGGTGTCAGTGTTGGCAGAGGGTCTGAAACTGTTCATGCCATCACTCAGTAGGCTATAGCTTGCTGCGGAGAAATGTTTTAACCTTTCTGCTCCTGAAGGGGGGCAAGTATGATTGTTACTTCGAACAAGACTGATTTATGATCAGACTTTACCAGGAAGGGCCCCACACATGTGGTGGTACAGCGATCCCTAATGTTGGTGATTACTATGTCAAGGATGTTATAGCCCCCTCTGGTGGTGCTGTCTAAATGCTCCAGAGCTTTTGTGTTAACAGAGTCCAGCAACCTTTGAACGAGTGCATTTGTGTTCATATATGTTACCCAGTTGATGGAAAGTCACCCATGACCAGGGTATTTGGCTCTATAGAGAGTGACTCAAGTAGGTCCAGGTAGGCTGTGTAGCTTTTGTGGTTCATGGTGGGGGACCTGTTGTTAACAGTGACATGGGGGTGAGGTCTTTCCTGCAGTTAGTTGGACTTGGAGTAACTCTAGGGAGTTGTACTGTTTAATCAGTCTTGAGATGTATTTGTCTTTATTGAAGATGGATACCCCTCCTCCCTTGTTTTTTCATGTTTGTTTTGTGGTCTGAATTTGTGGAAGGCATTTTAGCCCTGTATAGCCAGGATACTGTCTGAGGCCTTCAACCATAAGCCTGTAACTGCGCAGACATCAGCATCTTCCAGGGTGAGAAGTGCTTCAAGTGAGTGGAGTTTCTGATTTGGACTCCTAGCATTAAGCAGAATAACCCTGAGTTTGTTTCTGCAGGATATTTTTACATGGGGAGTTTTGTTCTTATGACATTGCCTAAAAGAAGGCACTATGGGAGAGGCAAGTACCTTTTCCAGCAACCTAAAGCCTAGAGACAACAAGTGAAAACCATGTCTTGCAAAGCGGCAAGGTTTGTCGACCATTTCTCAGGCTGTAAGATAATGGATTGCCCTGGATTAACACCAGAAGCAAAGCCAGTTGTTGAAGTCAATCATTTTTTGTTTGTATTGTGGCATCATCCTGGGTGAATGAAGAATGCTGCTTAGGGCTAGGAACATACCTGCCTGGGACACATAATCTGAAAGCTCCATCATGTCTCTTTTCATATAGTCCAGTGAGGTACATCTCAAGTCATTCACTCCATCACAGAGTATGACAGAGTCATAGTAGTACTTGCTGCTGAGAGATATAAGTGAGTGCATGTTTTGGCGGATCCTGGCACCAGCCAGCCAGCTGAATGTGACCAGCCTAGTGAGGGGGACATCTGTGTGTCTCACTATGGAGTCGCCTATGACCAAACATTTGGTTTAGATATGTTTTACCTTAGGGGCTTATTGGATGAGACATTGATGTATGTGTAGAGGGTGCTGCTGGGATTGTATTGTGTGCAGACGATTTGTGCTTGGGAAGTCTCTGTTCTTTTGTTACATTTCTAGTGAGTACTTCTGCATATGTGGGTTTATATGTTTGTGCTTGGTATGCGTGGGAGGTGGACTGTGGGTGCTGACAACCTGTTTTGTATTTGGTTTATTGTTTCGTGAGAGAGCATTGATTCCAGATTCATAGTATAGATACAGCTCTCACATATTGTATTTGCATGTTTTAGGAGCAGTAGGTTGTCTGTATACATGAGGCAATTGCTACATTGCCTCAGGATGCCCATGTTGATCAGGTTGGCTGGTGAAACAGTGGGAAACTGACTTTCCATTATGTCAGGTGTATTCTGTAATAAGTGATGGAGTGTGGGCTAGATAGACCAAATTCTACTGTAGAACTAGTAAAATCAGCTAATTTATGGGAGATTTTAGGGGTAGAAACCTGCGCCAGCACCTCAGAAATTGCAGCTGGAATACTCTCTGTGCAGCAGTGTGCAACTGTGTTTCGCACTGAGAAGCAGGGAAACTTAGGAGGGTTCCATATCAGTTATCTAAGGAAAATATGACTTTTTACGTGTTTGCATTTACCTAAGCAGTGCTAACCTCTGTTGCACCGTGTGCAACTATGTGCAAATGCTGTGTTTAAATGTCAGCTACATAAAACAGTTTTCAAACAATCCAACCAGTAGGATAGTCCAAGACTGAGCCTTGTTCTAACAATCCCCATGTCAGATGGGTCATTGACTACACTCTTCTGCCACAGTGGTGTAGGAGGGTCCCCTTAATTTAAGATGACTGGCTTTAGTGCTTAGAAAATGCCCAACAGTCTAGATTCAGGATGTCTGACTCTAGCCTATGCTGTAAATTGTTCAAGTACTTCAAAAAGGCAGTGCAGAGAAAACAGTCATCAACAATAAAAACAGTTTGAAGTAGACAGCAAAACTGTTGCAAACAGTTTAAAAGTGCAGCAAAGGTTAAAAAAATACTTATTTTTTCAGTAGAATTCACAGGATGCCTTTGATTTCATTCATATTGACTTCAGAAATATGGATAAGGAGGTCACACTCTGAGCATCTGTGGTAAACTGAACACAAATCCGAACAAATGCTGTTTAAATATGGGTCTATATTATATGAACGAAAGTTCATAATGTTAAACACTCTAAAGAGCAAAATTGCCGGACTTCAAAGCACTTCTTGTGGGATCGCAGTACAGTGACGGTCGGAATATTTGCCCTTTCCTGACTGTAGTGCGATTTTGGAGTTGGTATATATATATATATATATATATATTTAGCGGGGGGGGGGCATAGTAAGGAGTTTGAGGTCTGGCATTTTCGCTCTTTAGAGCGTTCGACATTATGAACTTTCATTCATATAATATAGACCCTTTAAATATCAGCTAAGTAAAACAGTTTTCAAACAGTCCAACCAATAGAAAAGCCAAGACTGAGCTTTGTTCCAACAATCCCCAACTCAGATGGGTCCTTGACTACACTCTTCTGCCACAAGGGTGCAGGAGGGCCCTCTTAATGCAAGATGGCTGGTTTTAGTGCTCCGAAAATGCCAGTCTAGATTCATCCACTTATTCTACAAATATCATTCTACAAACACAATTTTAGAGATTGACTACTATACAAAAATTCTAAATACAAAATTCTGCAAACAGTTTTGTATGCATAATCATATGCTGTAAGTCATTTGCAAATTTTTACAGATGAAATTCTATTCACAGGATTCTATAGAAAAGAGTTCTGTAGTAAAAAGTCTAAACAGACATTTCAGTATACAATGTTATTCTCATAATCCTAAACAAGGAATTCCTAGCACATAATTTTGCAAAAAAAAAAAAAAAAATCTGCAAAAAGTATTCAGCATGGAATTCTTCAGCTTGAATTCTAAACATTAATTCTACAAACATAAGTATAGTTGCATTGGAAGGATTCTAAACACAGAATGCTAGAGGTAGAATTCTACATATTGTTTCCTAGACTTGAAGTTGCATATTTTTTCTAAAACAGTGCACTACAGAAAACATTCTAAAATCAGAATTTTTATATAGACATATGGTTTCACTTCATAAACGTGAATAGCTGAAATATCAAAACCTCTAAATAATGAAAGTGCATAATCGCGAATAGGACTATGTCGAATTCGCACTTATGCATTTTCTTTATCGTACGGAAGTGTTCGGCTGGGATGGTGTCTGCAATTTAAGGTGAGTGAGTGATTGTGAGTGTTTTTGTAATTTGTACGAGTGGGTCAGAGTAGGGAGGTGGGGGTATGAGTGTGTGTGTTTGCTGTGTGTGATTTTTGTTTTTTACTGTTTGTGTGATCTTAGAGTTAGTATATATAAGTAGGGGGATGTGGGGGGTGCAGGGGGGCTTGCCCCCCCTGCATATGTGTAGTGTAGGTGTGTGTTTGTGTGGTGTGTTGTATTTCAATGTTTTGTGGTGTGGGTGTTATGGTTTGTATGTTGTGTGTTCGATGTTGTGATTTTTGTGGTTGTGAGGTGTCGGTGTTTTAATGGTTTCGGCTTTATACTATTGAAATGCTGAAATTCTATATTTCATCATTTCGGCACTATGAAGTGAAACCACATACAAATACACACACACACACACACACACACACACATATATATATATATATATATATATAAAATTCTGTAGAAATGTTCTGCACGTTGTCTTCTAAATACACAAGTTTATGTTAGAATTTGGAAATTATGTTTCTGATCACAGAATTATACAGCTAGAATTCTAAGCATAGAGTGCTTTAGATAGATTTCTACAAATATAATTCTTTCCATTTAGTTCTAGAAACAGAATTCCACAGATAGAGATCTGCATTTATAATTTTCATACACAATTCTACTGATTTATTTACAGGGACACAATTCTAAACACAAAATTTGAATCCTACAGATGCTAGACTAAGTACAAAATTCTGAACTCTGAATTCCATAGACTTACTCCAAGAACAAGCCTTTTGAATCTGGTCCCCAGTGTGATCATGTTTATAGATGGGCTTTTCACTGAAGTAGTTTACTTTTAATAAGAATGTCTTTTGGAATCAGGACATCTAGCTGAAGACAGGTTATCCTCTGCCTGTAATATTTTCAGTCTTACAACCTATGGTCACATCACATTCCTAGGTAAAGGCAAATGGCACTTACAAAGCATCAAATGCTGTTGGGCTAGGATTGCTATTGCTGCTTCAGTCGTATTTGATATTTGTAACACAAATGTCTTTGTGCCTTTATGCAAAGATGCAAGTACTTGTGTTCCTCCAATCCTGATGACTGCGAATCACTATCTGCTTTTGTAAACTCTGATTTGCATCTCGTTAAGTTTCCATAGTTTGTGCCTTTTCATTTGGATGTCATTCCTTAGTCATTTACATACCCCATTTCAGCACCTTTTTGATTGTAACTGTTTACTGCTATCTGTATCTACAAATTGCTACCTAACTGTTTTGCCCACAGATTTTTCACAATAGTACACTTCGTGTAATGTGACCCGACTATAAATGCTAGTCGTACAGTTCTACAGATAGTATTATAAACATGGAATACTACATATACATTTCTAATCCCAGTATTCTACTTGCAAAATTCAACAGCTAGAATTCCTAGCATGGAATTCTGGCCACATCCTAAACAGACAGTCCTGCAGATAAAAAGCTAAGCACAAAGTTATATATATCGAGTACTTGAGGTGGAGTTAAGGTGGAGTTTAAACACAGAAGTCTTCAGACTGAATTCCACAGATGGCATTCTTTTTTTTTTTTAAATATTTTTATTCATTTCCAAAAACAAGAAAACATGAATGCAGGTTATTTATGACAATGAAGTATTTACAAATTATTTAAAAAGGTAGGCTAAAACCTCTAAACAGATATCAAACATTAAAACCAAAATAAAGTATTTACAAGGGTGTCTATTGTTGACATATAATTGACTTTCTATACAATTGTTTCCTGATTATAATCTGCTGCAGTCATTATTCTCCAGTATTTCAGTTACTTTTTGCCATGCTACGTATAATGATGTAGTTCTTTCAGTTCTTCCTTTAATAGTGTTCATTTCCAATTGTGATACTGCTGACACCATATTCATGAATTGCTTAAAAGTTGGAGAAGCTTTGGATTTCCAGTTTGATGTAATGTTCTTCCTTGCAATAGCTAGGAGAGTCCATAAGATTACATATTTTGTTCTTGGCACACAGTCAGGTACAGGTGCATTAAACAAAATAATAGATTTGGAAATCTGGAATTTATCATTGAATACCATTTGCAGAAAATAATTTATTTTATCCCAATATGGTTTAATCAAATGGCATTTGTAGAACATATGTTGCCAGTCTGCTTTTATTGATAAATCACATCTCCAGCAGCCAATATTTTTCTTAAACATAAGTTCCATTTTATGAGGGGTTACATAAGATCTGTGTATGAATTGCCATGTAAAAAGTCTCCAATGTAATGAAAGTGATGTCTGCTTTGAAGAGAGAAGAATTAGTTTTTTATCTCTGTCATTTGGCACATGTCCATTAACTGATCTATAATAATTCCATATTTTGTCATTATTATGCATTTTTATTTTTTTGTTTGTTTTATAAATAGATGATAAGAGGTAAAATGCTACAAATAAACAAGAACAGAATTATAAATGTAAAATGCAGTGGGTAGTATTATACAGTCTGCGGAGGAGTTCTGGACACAGATTTAAACAGGCATAATTGGAAATGCACAGTTCTACAGACAGAATTCTGTACATAGCACTGAGTATGCAAAATTGATTGTGCAGAGCTGTACACGCACTTGACATACCATGTTTAGTACTCAGCTATTCAGGACCTTAATTCCCAAATATAGATTATAATTCTGCATATTGACTTACTGCACAGTTTCTGTTTTCATGAATGGTGCAGAAGAAAACATAGTATAGCATTTGTACTTTATCCTCTCAGGTTTACATTTTTCCTGATCATTGCATTGCCTTTCTGGCACTGAAGTCCAACATACCACAGAAAGGTACAAACATATAAAATGTTATGAGACAAACACATATGTCATTAATTATGTCTGGCAACTGGCAGCTGGAGCTGGTACAGCGGATTAAAGCTGTAATCCGCAGTTCCTGTGGTACAGAGTTTGATTCATTCAGTCCTCTGTGACCTGAAGCAAGTCACTTAACCAGACATTGCACCCAAATTACCCCTGAAAAGGGACTGTATGTCCAGTGAGTTGACCTGTTTAACAAATGGGTGGTGGAATTCTTACTATTTCCTTTGTGCTGTGAACTACTGTCATGAATAAATGCAGTTCATAAAGAGCAGCTGTTCATCAAGCAAGATGATAGCTCCAGGGTCTTTTATATAATATGATGATGGGATCTGATTTCCAATTTCCATTGGCAGCAGCACTTATGGAGTTGGCTTATGGAAAGAGCCGGCCTCACAGGGATCATTACTGCCAGTAATGTTTTTGCTGCTATGAAAAGAGGGTTTTATTTTTAAATACCAGGGTTTTATTTTTAAATTCCAGGTTTTTATTTTTAAATTCAAGGGTTTTATTTTTAAATTCCAGGTTTTTATTTTTAAATTCCAGTGCTGATATGTTGCTCACCTCAACCATGTTTTATAACAGTAAGGAATGGGGAAATTGCCACACACTCCATTACTTCACTGTCTATAGGTACATGGTCCCTTTGCAGACCAGCTAACAAATTGATGGTGGAACTTTTGAGAATTCTATACAGTGCTGCAGTACTTGCATATGCAGCCATTGGTGGAATACTTTGCTTACACAGTTGGGCAAGACTGTATACCATGATCTTACCCTATTGTGTTAACAATTTAACAATCACATGGGTCTTTATTGTGATGGTGTATGCCATACCAGCCCTACTCCATAGCATGTAGTTTTTTATTAGTAACACCAAAATTTGACAGAAGCCATTCTAATCACAAAGTTCTTCAATTAGAATTTTACACACAAAATTCTAAACCCAGAATTCTACAAGTAGAATTCTAAAGACATAATTCTACATGCATAGTTTATAGACAGAAGTCTGCATACATATTGCTAGCAATAGATTTTTATACATAGAATTTTACATATAGAATGCTACAAATGGAATGCAACAGACAGAATTCCAGACAAAAAAATTCTACATATTGAAAAACAATCTCAAAAGTCTATACATACAATTGTACATATTTATTCTACACATCTTACAGATATAATTTTGAACACAGAACTATACAGGCAGTATTTTAAAAGCTGAATTCTACCTATAGAATTTAAAGTCCATACTTTTTCCTACAGAATTATGCAGATAGAATACTGAATGCAGAATTGTACAGATGGAATTCTAAGTGCAAATGCTTACATCTACAGACAGAACTCTAAAAAATTGAATTTTGCTGATTCATCTCTGATTGTAGAATTCTACAGATAGAATTTTGCAGATAGAAGGCTACACACACAATTTCAGAAATAATATTTTAAAGAAGTCTACTGCTTTAATTGCAAACATCAGACAGGCTTCTGTTCTATAGAATTCTTTACATAAACACAGACATTCAGCTAGATTTTATATATATGTGTGTGTATATATATATATATATATATATATATATATATATATATATATGGATCTATGTTGCTACATCGAAAGTACGTTAAATTGAAATGTACTACAACAAACTCACTTTCGGGAAAGTGCACTTTTGCGAAAGAAAAACAAAATAATAAAACCTACCAAAATAAAACACTACTCGTATTTATGCAGGGGGGGCACTACAATGGGGGAGTAATATTCTCACTCCGAGATTGCACTATAGTGGGGAAAAGGGAATATTCCCTTATCTCCGCTGTTCTGCAATCAAAAAACACTTTGCTTAGTTGTACAATCAACAGTACATGTTGATGTACAACTAAATCTACTCGCAAATTGCATGTATTTTTTTTTTGTCTTTTTTTTTTGTGAAAGTGCATTTTTGCTAGAATGCGCTTTCACGAAAGTGAGTTTGCTGTAGTATGTTTCAATTTAATGTACTTTCGATATAGCGACTAGGACCCATATATATATATATATATATATATATATGTGTGTGTGTGTGTGTGTGTGTGTGTGTGTATAGTAATGCCACTAGCTCAAAACTATAAACAACTATTTAAAAACTTAAGAAAGTTTTGGTATTTTGGAAGGAACATAGACATTAGACTATCCTCAATGTTTTGGTCAGTGTTTTATTCATTTACTTCACATTTTGAGCCCTTTTGTTCATTGTAAAGTTTTCAGCCAAACTTCATCAGAAAATAACTTAAAGTGAACCTAGGCTTATTATTTAACTGGTGTGGTAAGCGGGGGATGGGTTAAGAAGTCCCCAAATCCATGAAGCTAGGCTTACTGTTTAACTGGTGTGGTGAATGGGGGATGGATTACCTAATACATTTAAGGACACTGGAAATGCTCAGTTTTTTATTTATTCATTGGTGTGTGCTTGCAGTTGTGTCTGCCATTTTAACTTTTTAACTAACAATAAGTTGTCTGTGTTGCAAAGGAGGCCAGTAATCCTTAGGGGATCTGTGACTTTTTCAATTGCTGTAAATTGGAATCCGGAGAACTGGGAGCAGGTCGTACTATGCCTGGCTAGTGTATTGTAGGGGTCTCACTTCCTGATGGCTCCCACGTGTTTTTTTATCTGGATCCTAAGTAGTCTTGTGTTTTTTCCAGTGTAGTATGCTTGACATTGTGAACAAACTGCAATGTAAACCACGTTGGGGGGGTCTCACAGTTTAAATGGTCTTTTATGTGAATAACCACCTGTGGGGTCATGAGATGTACCATGGGGGTTTGAATGATAAAATTGCACCAGTAGCATTTCCCGCATTGGTGTATGCTTGAGGGTGCTTTGAGATTGTGTGTTTACAGCCTGTTTTCTGGTTCAAATGTGGCTCTGAGGGACATGCTCTTTTGGTAGCAGAATTTTGGCTGGTTTCAAAGGAGTAGTTATAATTCTGAGTGCTCTGCTATGACTGCCCAGTTTTTAATGAGGATGTTTTTGATGCTGCTGGTGTCTAGAGAGATGAACAAGGGAAACCTTGGGGTGGTATGCTCTGGTGCCCACGCTTTGGGGTGTAATCCATGTTTATGGTTGGGTGGGTAGAAGGTTTCTCTCTTTGCTATTACCACTCCCATGACTCTGGAGACTAGATTCTCTGGGTAGTGCCTTTTCATAAAAAAGTCTCTGAGGTGCTGGCATTAGAGGTGAAAAGAATCTTCCTCACCAACAGTTCTGCTTAGCCATATATACTGCCCTTTCACGATGTTCTGTTTCATGTAGGGGAGGTGCTGGCTGTGGAACTCAAGGTAGTATATTTGGAAGGAGCTCTTTCTATGCAGGGTGGATATGAAGGTCTTGGACTGGGAATCAAGGGTTAATTCCAGAACTACAAACTGGACATTGGTCCCTCTTCTTGAAACTGTGAACTGTAAGAACTGAATGCTGGCTTCACTCTCCTGAAATAAGGTTTCCAGCTCTGAACTTGTGCCTTTCCACAAAATTAGGATGTCATCAATAAAGTGTCTGCACAGGCTAACTTTCTTGAACCTTGCAGCTGTGTGAGGGTTTCATACTTCCATGTGCTAAGGATGAGGTTTATGTATGTGGGGGCTATTTTGGCCCCCATGGTTACTCCTTGTTTTTGCTGGTAAATTTCTTTGTTGAATACAAAGAAATTGTTGTTTCAGCATGACTAAGAGTAATTTCCTAATCATTTTGATTTTTAAATGGGTGAACCGGGTGTGCCTATGCAAGTATCTGCATACCAGTTCAATGCCTTCCTGGTGAGGGGTACTGGTATATAGGGCTACTATATCTAGGGTGACAAGTAAGTGGTCGTGGCCTCAGGTTTGGTCTGGTGGAGTAGTAGCCATGAGTCTTTGAGGTGCAGTTGGGATTGCTGAACTACTAGGTTTGGGATAGAGTCCAAGAACCCTAAAATATGCTCTGTTTCATACATTTGGAAGACACTATGTATCTCAATGGGGGGGGGGGGGTCAGAGATGTCATTATTGATCTTGGGGATCCCATACATCCACCCTAGTTGGAGGCTGTCTACTTCCATGAATTGGAATTCTGCCTGGGAAATGACCCCCTCTTCTAGTAGTTTAAGGAGTGTAAGGTCAATTTGTTGGAAGGCTACCCTTACCTTATCAGTTGTGACTAACTCATAGCATTGTTCAGCTTCAAGCCCTGATTTCATCTTGTTGAGGTAAACCTCAGGGTTCATGATGGCAATTCCCATGCCTTTATCAGCTGTCATGATCTGGAGTTGGGGTAGGGGTTGGCTCATGCGGAGGGAAAGGTTAAACCATCTGTGTCGAGGTTTCTTGTGCAGGCTGCTCCTAATCTCCTGCTCGAACACAGTGGAAAAAGGTTGTAAGGCAATGCTAATTTTGGATTAAAAACACTTTTACCTACTAATAAATCTTTCATACCTCTGAAAGGAGTATCAGCTAGATCTTAAGCATTTGAAGCAATTAAAGCAGTAGAATTTAATGTTGTGGAATTAACTGACATACAAGTTTCATAATCCACTTGTGATTTGTCTGAGTCCCTGAAGGTTGTTGGAAGTGGGGTCATTCCCTGTCTCCCTGCTGCCATTCACCCTCTCACTGCTACCATCAGTGATTGTGGATTTGGCCTCTAGATGCTGCTCTGGGTCCTCCATTATTAATTTAAGATTCAGTTTCCTTGCGTATAATTTGGTGTCAGTAATTGTATCTGCTAGCTTGGCACTTTGAGCTGGTATGAAATTGAGCCCTCTTCTGACCAGTGTTATAGTGGCCTGGTCAAGTTCAGTGTCAGAAACGTTGAACACTGACCCCCAGTAGCTGGGTATGGGTGATGCTGAGCCACTTCAGTTGTTAGGTTAATATCCTGGTGGGTGACCCTCCTCTCTCTGCCCCTTCCTGTGGTCTGTTTGGGACAGTGAGTTGCTAAGCCACTCCCTAAAATTTTTCTTTTTAGCGTGGGCTGTGTTGTGTCCACAATTGTCGTTTTGGTATTCCCGGTGTTCTTGATTTCTCTGATGGGCTCCACTTGTTCTCAGTCCTATCAGGTGAGGGATTCTGTTTTAATGGGGCCTGGATTGATACTTGGTAGAGGTCCGGTGTTGGCTATTCTTTGTGGTGGTCCGGTTATGGCTGGTCTTTGATCAGTGACTTCTACCAATGGTGGGAGCTCTGTTGGTATCAGGGTACTGCTGCCTGGTGTTCGCTGTGGTACTACTTGGTCTCTATACGTGTGTGTGTGTGTGTGTGTGTGTGTGTGTGTGTGTATATATATATATATATATATATATATATATATATATATATATACACACACACACACACACACACACACACATATATATATATATATATATATATATATATATATATACACACACACACAGATATATATGTGTGTGTGTGTGTGTGTGTGTATATATATATATATATATGTGTGTGTGTGTGTATATATATATATATATATATATATATATTTATATCTATATATATATATATATATATATATATACTGCACAGCAAAAAGACCAATACTCCAACCATAGGCAAATAAGTCTCAGTCCATCCAAACTGAAGTAAAAACAGCTTTCATCTTCCATAGAACTCAGATAAAACAAGGTTAGCACTTTCATGGTTTTATCACACCAATTCATCAGACCATAAAAATATATAGCTGTGGTACTATATATATATATATATATATATATATATATATATATATATATATATATATGTATATATATATATATTCAACAAGATAACGTCATCTAACCAAGGGCTTATAAGCTTGAATGAGGAAGGATAACGGCTTGGCGCCAAATGGAAAGTAAATGCACCTCCAGTACAAGAAGTTGTACTACAAGAACAACCAGGACAATTGGGCAGACAACTAAAAGAACAAAATTGTGCCTCAAAATTGATGCAGCCATCTAGACAGGTGGAAAAAACTCAGAGCCCTATCAGATGGCTAGAGCAGGGAGTTGAATCATTTTTTTCAGTTCTCCCTATAAGACTGGAGTTGTCCATGGATTGGAGAGGACGGTCGAGAAGCAGAATAAAAAGAAAATGCTCACAGGAATCACCGGTGAGGGCGAAACGAGTATGGGCCCACAAAAAGGAGTGCTAGCGTGGAATATTTCTTCAAGAAAGCTAAAACAGGCTGAAATTTCATTGCTTGACAAAGGACTTTGTTTATTCCCTCTCAACCTTTGGAGGTAACGGAGACTATTATTAATTTGGAAATGTTCAGTAGAAACTTAAAGTTAAAAGTGATGTTTAAAGACTCAGATAATGCAAATATAATGCATTCTAAATGTCTAGCTCTTATATGCCTGTTAAACATCCAGCAATAGAAATGTTCACTACGTTATGTGAGAATGAAGTCTTTGAGAAAATGCAAGTAGAAAGAATGAATAATGTTAAGAAATTTAATATGTCTAAAGAGGAAAGTGAGGCATTAAAAAACTTAGTCTGACCATAATATCACTATAAAGCCAGCTGACAAGGGTGGCCCAGTAGTGGTAATGGATACACAGTTGTATAATGCAAGTATGTCTAATATGTTGCAGGATGAAAAAGTATATTCACCTATAGATAATGTGAAACTGAATAACATTATTTTATATTGACAGCTTATTAGAAGGAATGATAGATAAAAATTTGTATGAGTTCTTCTCAGTAGCCAAACCATTGACACCTGTTATAAATGGAGTACCCAAAATACATAAGCACCCATACAGGCCCCCACTAAGACCCATAGTATCAGGAAGAAACTGGGTAATGGAACCTTTATCCATTTACATAGAAAAGAATTTGAGACCCATAGTGGATAAGAACCTTTATGTTCTGAAAGATACTAAGCAGTTTCTTCAAGATTTGCATTCATGGAAAGTACTGAAGAGGATAGCACTAACCTGATATTAGTAACAATGGATGTGTGCTCTTTATTTACATCGATACCAAGTAGTATTGGTGTAGACATGTTAAGAGATTATCTGTTAACTGATGGTACATGTGATCATACGAATATAGATCTCATTTGTATGTTAATAGATTTAATTCTGAAACATAATGTCATGTTATTTTATCATAGACTATACTTAGAAAAGGAGGGGGTAGCAATGGGTACCCCGAGCGCAAACAGTTATGCAAATTTGGTGATGGCTACTTAGGAGAAAGAACATATCATTCTAGGAAAGTGGAGTCAAATTATCTTTTATAGACGCTTTGTGGATGACCTCTTCTTTTTATATAGGAGGAGTTATGAAGAATTGAGATTATGCCACATAGAGCTGAATAATAGCACATATTTTTTAAAGTTTGAAATGCAGTATTCAGAACGACAGCTTCACATTTTAGATGTTAATATAATGAAAAATGAAAAAGGAGAGTTTGCCACGAATATTTATCGTAAGGACTGCCACAGTAGTACACTTCTCTATAGAACCAGTATGCACCCGGGGTACATTTTTGACAACATAGTGAAGGGACAAGCCCTTAAAACCTCAAGATTGGTTGCAGAGGAGACTAGTTTTGAAGAGGAAATAGGAAATCTGAAGGAGAGGTTAAGTGACAGAGGTTATGGAGATAGTAAATTGGATAGTATTATTACAGAAAGTATTACACATAGAAGTGATACTGGGAAACCTTACTTTTCGTGTAGGCCTAATATGTCAGGTAGGAGTGATAAAGTAAACAATCAAGTAGTGAGGATGCCAGCACACTATGCTTATAAAAGTAACTTGGTTACGGATACAGTGAGGAAGTACTGGCCGGTTTTAACCCAAAACCCAAAGATTAGAACACTGATAGGTAAGACACCAAAATGTATGTTTAAAAATAAGAAATCATTGAAAAGAATGCTTTGTTACCCACAAGGACCAAAGGAAAAGAAGGGAATTGTAATAGGTACGTTACCATGCACTAAGTGCAATCACTGCCAATTTATTGAACAAAGTAGCAATTTTATTCATCCTTATACCCATTGTACATACACATTTAAAGTAGAGGCCAATTGTAATAGTAAAAATGTCATATATTTAGCAGTCTGTCAAGTGTGTTTTTTGTTTTATGTGGGAAACAGGAATAGGGAACTTCTGTTCTGTATACATGAGCATCTTTTGCACATTAAAAAGGGTACACTGACAAATTCTTTAGCCAAGCATGTAGTTCAGAATGGACAGTCACATCTATTTAAATTTCAAGTAATGGAACAGGTTTCACCTAGTGAAAGAGGTGGTGGATAATTAGGCTGAGGGCTGATAGAGGGAAAGGTCTTAATGAAAGAATACCCATGAAGCCCATTCTGAAGAATAGGGCCATTTTTAAATAAAATTTTTTAAATGAAACATTCAGGATGTGTGTGTTTGGATATATACTTTATATGAGGTTCATTAAATGAGGTGTTTGTACCTGTTTTTTACCATTTAATATCACTTATGTTGTGTTTTTAACTATGAAGTTTAATAGATGCATTTTAAAGTATATATAATAACGATATGTGCTGATTTTAGTTCTTGATTGAATAATTGTTCACATATTGATTGATTGTAGTTAGTTGTTGAATATATATATATATATATATATATATATATATATATATATATATATATATATATATATATGGTACCACAGCTATACATTTTTATGGTCTGATGAAGTGGTGTGATGCAACCATGAAAGTGCTAACCTTGTTTTATCTGAATTTCCTTTTTTCCCTCTATCCCACAGCTTCAAGTTTCTTGTTCAATATACTCAATATATGTCCTGTTACTCTAATGTGATAATGTCTTTGCCATTTAATCATTCTTTTTTTTTCCAATAGCAACTATGTTATTCCGTTTGTATAATATTTGCCTGTTAATCATTGTCTTTAATTTCCTCTAGGAATTATGGTAAATTTATTGTATTCCTTATTCATCATGAATGGTATTTCTGTGGTTTTCTTAATATTGCCTTTACTGGTGGTTTTTGCTCCAGGCCTGTACTGAAAACTAATGGCATTACAGTCTGACTTTCCCACTAAACAAATGTCATTAGTAATACTAATTAATACAAGGACTTTGGCTACGCTTCCTCATGTCTCTCCATTCCTAGACCTATGAACCTACTTATTGTCAGACACTGCTAAGTCACATCTAGATGATAGAGCAAAAACTAAAACATACAGATTAAATATCTCAGTCCAACAAATGAGAATCCACAAATGCCTTATTATTGGTGTCTAGTCAGCCACTTGAGGCATCTAGAGAAGGAAATAAATTAGCAATTATGAAATGAAGCAGTCATTCAATGAACTGTAATTAAACTAGTAAGAGTTCTTAAAACTTGTTCCATATTTTTGGTAAAGCGAAAGTAAACAAAAAAAACACTTAACCAACAACCAACATATCTCTATTGAATTAAATTTGCAGAAGTATACGTGCAGAATGCTGTCTGGAATTTTATATTTGGAATTCTGCCTGTTGAACTCTATCTGTAGAATTCTTAAAATGTTATTCTAGAAGTGGCATTCTAAAATATAGAGTTCTACTTAAAAATTTCAGTCATAGAATTCTGCAGTAAGAAATCTAACCTCGGAATTCTGCAGATAGAATTATAAACAAAAAAATTCTTGATAGATTTTTAAACTCAGAATTTGACCAACAGAATTTGCATACTTCTATACCTACAGCTGTACAGATGGAATTCTGCAGCTATAAGTCTGAAAATGTACTGTAAACATAGAACTATAGAACTACAACTCCAAATACACTGTCTTACAAGCCAAATTCTACATCTACATATCTAAGTACAGAATTCCACAGATAGTATTCTAAACACAAAATTCATAAAACTGAGCTACTATAATAAAATTCTACAGAATATGTATTTCTAAACAGAGAATACCAATGACAGTGTTCCCCAGGTAGAATTCTACACAATAAATTGTTCTAATGAAATTTCAAACGCAAAATTCTGCACATAAAATTCTAAACACAAATGTAATTCTACAGATACTAATTTAACCACATATTTCACCAGTTTGAATTACAAACCAATACTTCTATAGACAAAATTCTGAACACATATACAACTCCATATATAGTATTCAGAAACATTGTGTTCTTAAAACAGGACTGTATTGATAGATTTCTAAGTATAAATTTAGAAATGCACAGAGAAAAGTTTCCTGTTCAAATTCCCAACAGAAAATTCTACAGATAGAATTGTAAACACAGGTTTTAAAATGGAGAACAGGGGATGTGTTAATATGTGCCATAACCTCATAAGAAATACCGTTTCTTTGCTAGTAAACACAAATTATCATTCTGGCTTATGTGTTTGATCTGCTACTTGTAAATTCACCCTAAAACAGATAACTGTTTAAAATCCTGTATTGATATCAGCTGTATGTATGGTAAGAAATGAATTCACATAGCTTTGTTGCTAACAGCACACACTTCTTTTAAAAATGCTGACAGGTACTTTTCCATTTTTATAAAGTTTGATGTAAAATATCATTGCTTCTTTCTGGGGCCCTCATATTTTACAGCTTCAGTCAGAGAATTACCCTTCAGCTGTCTCAGATATTAGTGTACAGTAGTAATATGTTGCAAATAATGTATATCCCATTTTTTTAAACTCTGCATTACAGTGTTAAATATTAATTTTACAGGCATTTAAAATTATATGCTTTGTTTATATCATTATGGAAAAGAGCTTATTGTTGCTCACTATTGGTATGTTGTCCACTGTGTGTTATATCAGATAAAATGCTAAGCAGAAGGTTACATCCCCAGTGGCAAAAGTCCTACAATGTCTAACAGTGCTTTCCAAAATTATTTTAAAACACAAAAGTTATTTCTCCATTGATATAACCATCACCATAAGGAACAGTAAAATAAAGCTTTTCAGAGAATAGTGCTGTCTTGCTAGCAGTGCAGACTTATTAATTCAGTAGAAGCTTGTAAAATGCTGATCTGCACAAATATTTTAATGTTGTGTTTGTGGGGGCGTAAAAGACGCTGAGTGGATAACTGACTTAATTGAGTAGGTATGTAGGAGAACCCAGGGATATTTCTCACTGAAACATTTATAACAGTAGATGTAGATGTTTGAAGGTACTCAGGTTAGGGTTATGTAAGGGGAATACATTTATCGTGTTGCACATTTAGTGTTGTGTCTCTTTTATGCCCTTTTGTGTTTTGTAGTGGTATTGATGGAGGAAGGGTTTTAGAAATGCATTGTGTAGAGTTAAGGTTAGATTTCAGCCCTTGCACTACCTTACTCATATGTGCTAACCACACCCTCACCGCCAATGCTAACCCTACACAATATATCACTAAAATCATTTCTTGAAGAACACCACTACCAACACACAGCATTTGATCTGGGTTTCGTAGATAGGCTTTAGGATACAGGGCTTTTTAGTTGGAGCAAGGTATTCGAGATTTAGTGATTCAATATTTGTAGCATTCAGTGTCATTTGACATTCAGTGTTTTGTTTATTAGATATTTCATAACGCACACACATATAAATGCACACCCACATGGATAGATATGTGTCTATAGTATAAAAACTGTGTGTGTATAAGTGTGTGTGTGTGTATGTATATATCTATATATATATATATATATATATATATATATGTGTGTGTGTGTGTGTGTATATATATATATATATATATATATATATATATATATATATAAACACACATTTACATTATTGAGTGAAATATAAGATAAGCTATCTATGTGTACGTAGATGTCTGTGTGTGTGTGTGTGTGTGTGTGTGTGTGTGTGTGTGTGTGTGTGTGTGTGTGTGTGTGTGTGCGTGCGTGCGTACATATAAGAGAGAAGGAGAGAGGGATAGATACTGAATTTAATCAAAACTTCAGTACATTAAATGCATGTTTTTTGCAGGAGGGGGACAGCATCCCTGTTTCTGCATGTGGGGGACTACCCCCATACACCCTGGTATTTAAATATACAATCTCTGAAACTGCTCAATACTGAGTAAAGGGCATATTCTCTCACCCAGTATTATACCATTATCACAGAAGTGTCAGTCGGCTTTCCTGTTGATCTAACTAAGCAGGCAGAAAATAAAATATATACATATACATAGTTGCATATATATATATATATATATATATATATATATATATATATATATATATAGGTCTATGATAGTCATATCAAAACTATGAATGCCTGTCATCACACAAAAACGTTTGAGTCAAAAAGACTCAAATAGGTTCATAGGTAGGTACTAGGCTATCGGCCCAAGGGCCTAAGTAAGCCTAGCCAGCAAGGTTCCCTGGCTTATGCCACCCAAGAATGTTAATTTCCTGTGCCCCTGTCAAGCAGAGCCACAGAAGTGATCCCCGGGGTGTATTTCCTATTTCCCATCCACTCATCAAGATTTTTCTTGAAGAGTGCTAATGAGGAACTTCTCTTGACATAGATGGGTAGTTTGTTCCAGAGTATAGGAAGTCTCTGGGACAGGAGTCTGTCCCTCCAGCATGTCCTGTTTATTGTGGTGACAAGGTTTAGGTCCCTAGAGAATGTAGCTCGGAGGGATTGGGATTTCTTAAGGTGTAGCATGTCCAACAGCTCTGGGTTTAACATAGCTTTATATGTTAGATATTGATCTCCTCAGAGTAGCTGATATGCTACAGAGTAAAGCTGGAGTTGTTTTCAACGGTCAGTGTAGGGCATTTGTTTGAGGCCAGTAATCCTCTTTGTGAGGTACTTCTGTGGCCTTTACAGCTGCTGCAGATGTCTTGTGAGGTACATTCCAAAAGGGGCATTGTACTCTATAATGGGTCTAATGAGTGCCGAGTGGAGGGTAACAATGACCTCTTTTTTCCTGGATGAGAACCCATTTGTGATGAAGTGTGCCACATAGAAGGATTTCCTGACTACTGTGGTGATGTGATTATCAAAGGAGAGACTACTGCCCACCTGGGCCCCAAGGTCTCTCATCACACATTCGGCATTAAGTAGACTGCCGTTTATGTGGTAGTTCATGGGTGCAGAGTTTTTACCAAAAGGGATGACAATTCAATTTATGGCATTGAGCTTGAGGCCATGCCTCTGACACCAGGCATCTGTCTCAGTGAGGCCCTTTTGTAGGATATCCACATCATTTTGGGACTCGACTATGGCTCCTAGTTTGCAGTCATCTGTGAAATTTATTAGCCAGAGGCCTTCTGTGTTTGCCTGTACTTCACACAAGTAGATACCAAACAGGAGAGGTCCCAGGACTGAACCCTGTGGTACTCTACTTGTCATTGGTTTGAAGTCAGAGTTGAGTCTACAACTTTTACAGTGTGGGTTCTGCCAGTGAGCCAGTTGGCAACCCATCTCATGATGTAGGGATTTATACCTAGTTTAGTAAGTTTCGCTATAATTCCAGAATGGGGGATGGTGTCAAAAGCCTTGGTGAGGTCAAGATAGGCCGTGTGAACCGCCTTACCCTTGTCTACGGCTTTGGTGACTGCCTCAAAGAAGTCAGTCAGGTTCAGAAGGCATGATCTGCCTTTCACAAACCCAAACTGGGTGGGGTCCAGAGTTTGGATGTTACCAATGTCTTTGTTTATGAGTTCCATGATGAAACATTCCATGGCCTTGCAGACCAGGCTCATCAGGCTAATAGGGCGATAGTTCCCAGGATCAGTGGTGGCTTCCCTTTTGTGGAGTGGGATAACTGTTGCTTTGCTCCATTTAGTGGGCACAAAGCCTGGCATGAGACTACGACTGAACATGGTGCTTAGGTGGGGAGCCAGTTCATTCTGAAGTTCGTGTAAAATGCAGCCTGGGATGTTGTCCGGTCCCATGGATGCTGTGTTTTTGGTTTTAGAGAGTGCAGCTTTTACCAGCATAGATGTGATTATAGGGACTCTGCATTCTTCCTGTTAGATATGGGCCCTTAAGGGGGTGAGAGGGGAGTAAAGTTAGCACTGAACCTATCTGCCAGGATGTTGACAATATCAGTTGGTTCTGTAATTTTCATGCCGTTGTACTGTAACTCAGAGCAGATCTGGGTGTTGCCATTGAGATTCTTGACATAGCTATAGAATGCTTTGTGGTTGCCCTTAGAATCAGTGGTGATTTTGTTTTCGTAGCTAGCTTTGGAGGGTCTAATAAGGGGTCTCAGCTTCTTACTGAGGCTGACCAGGGAGCTCCTCCACTCATGGGATTTTACTCTCTTTTACAACAGTTCTTCCTTCTGTTGTAGAGTTTGTTTATGGCAGGAGACCACCAGATAGGCTTCCTTTTTTTGGAGGATAGCATCATGGTTCTGTTTTGGATAGCACGATCCATGCACTTGTGTAAGTGCTTATAGAGTGCATTTGTGTAGTATTCAGCAGTTGTAACTGTACTGTCCATCTGCATGGGTGTCATGAAGTTCACCACTTCTGTCTTAAGAAGCATGAAGTTGGCATTCGAGAAATCTTTTACTGTGGTTTCCTTAATGGTGGGTGGAGGAGGGATACGGATATCTAGGGTGATTAGCTTATGGTTGGATCTGACCAAAGAGGAGCTGATTTTAGGTGTGGAGCACAGGTCACTCATGTTGGTAATGACTAGGTCTAGGAAATTGTTGCCCCTGGTGGGGGTGTGGATAAGTTGATCCAGGGCATTGGTATTTATGAATTCCAGAAATTGTTGAGTGAAGGAGTTGGTACATGAGTAGTTTTCCCAGTTAATGGTGGGGTAGTTGAAATCACCCATTATTAGGATGTTTGGTTGAACCCTAATATTTTCCAGTATATCAAGAAAAAAGGAGTGGGAATCCTTAGGCATGGTGGGGGATCTGTAACAAGCTACAATTTGGATTGCAGTTTTGCCTAGAGTTAGTTGCACTTGGATAACCTTGGATGCATTATGCTGCGCAACTAGCCTGGAGGTGTGGATATCCTTAATGAATATGGACACACCTCCGCCTTTGGTGTTCTGGTCCAGGTTAGATGGCCAAGAAGTGTGATATGAGTTATAGCCTGGTAATGCAGGGGTGCTCTCTAGAGCCTTGAACCAGGTCTCAGTCACTGCACAGATATCGATGTTCTCCATTTTAAGGAGTGACTCAAGTGAGTGCATTTTGAGATTTAGATTTATAGCATTGAGTAGCATTACCCTCAGTTTTTGCTTGCCTGTTCCTGTTATGGTGGTGAATTTGTCATTTGAACCTTGCCTAAAAAATAAATTATCAAATTTCCCCTCCCACTAATTATATATGCCAACTCTGATATTACACTACAGTTCATTCCCCCAATCCCCACTGTTCCACAATCTTGCACCTAAACAAAGCCATTATGTGAGTTCAGCTGTGGCAGCTTTTTTCATTCAAAAGGTTGCTACTTCAAAGGGTTGAAACTAACATATATATATATATATATATATATATATATATATATAGTAACATAGCATCTTAGCCAATTTTGAACAGGGAGCAGGGGGTTTGCAGGGGTTAGGAGAGCCATGACTGCACCCTTGTTGAACACCGGACAGTCTACTGTTGACACTAGATAGTATCTAGTGTCAGCTAAGGAATTCTGGACAGTTATTTTTATTTTTTTATTTTTATTTACATTTGTTGACCGGGAGTGTCTGACTGGACGTAGGTCCATTTTCAGTGGAGGCCCGGGGAGAAAAGCTCCACAGTTAAAATAAACAGACAGTAGTTACATTGGATTACATAGCGATTAACAATTTAACATAGCAATTACTTACCACATATTTACAGATGAAGAACACAGTACATCAGTAGACAACTAGAATCTTTATCTGTGAAGTATATAACAAACATTAACAAATGTTACAATAAGAAGTTCCTGCTGTATAATAAGTACTAGGCTTATGAGCATCTGAGCTTGCTATAATCAAGGTAGATAGTTGAGTGGAAAGAAAGGTAGTGGTTGGATGGGGTGGGTGATATTAGAGTGGGAGTTGCAAGGGCATAGCCAACAAGTTTTTATGTGCACTTTTAGTAAAGTTTTGAAGTGGGTGCATGATGGTACGGAGGTAATTGTTGGCGGAAGGGAGTTCCATAATTTGGCTATGGTGCAAGAGAATAGTGCTTCACCAGCAGAGTTATTGGCTTTAGTGATCTACAAGTGATTTTTGTTGCTGGATCTTAGTGGTCTGGTGGTGCGATAGGGTTGGAGTAGATTCTGGAGGGATGGGACATTTAGTGGATAATTTACTAGTTTGTGGGTGAGTGAGAGTTGATACCACTGAAAGAGGTGAGGGAGTTCAAGCCAGCCCAGTTCAGCAAGTGAGAGACAGTGGTGACTACGGTAGGATGCCCCTGTGGCGAATTTGGTGATTTTGTTGCAACAGGTCTCTAGCTTGTTTAGATCGCATTGCCTTAGGTTGGTATATATTGGAGAGGCATAAAGTAGGGTGGAGATAAGGTGGGAATTTGCTATTGAAATCTTTGCTGCTTTGGTGAGAAGTTGCTTATTTCTGTATAACGCTCCTAGTTTCTTGTGGACTTTTTTTATGGTCATGGATAGATGAATGTCAAATTTTAATTTATTGTCTATTTCCACTCCTAGCAATTTGGTGTGTTTAGTTGGGTATATAGTGGTGTTGTCTTTTGCTATGATGTTAAAGTGAGAGTTGTTTTGTGTATGTTTGGTGGGTTGGAAGATGAGTAGTTTAGTTTTGTTTGGGTTGAGCATTAATTGGGCATTGGATAACCAAGTCTCAACAGAGAAAAAGGCTTCCTGTGTGACTTTTTGCAGTTTGGGTAGGGACTGAGCTGAGCAGATGATGTTTGAGTCATCTGCATATTGTATGAGTGTGTCATGTTTGGTGGCAGAGGCTAGATTATTGGTGTAAACAGAGAAGAGTAGGGGACTAAGGATGGATCCTTGGGGAACCCCTATGGAGACAGGTAGTTGGGGAGATATGTCATTCTGCCATACAATGGATTGTTGGCGGTCAGACAGGTAACTCTGAAACCAGTTGGTCACTGATTGAGAGAAGGATAGTTATTGAGGACAGAGATAAGTTGTTTGTGTGGGACCATGTCATATGCTTTAGATAGGTCTAGGAAAGTAGCAGAGGAGAGAGAGCCATTGTTTTTATGCTGAAAGATAGTGTAAGTAAAGGAGAGTAAGGCAGTGGTGGTGCTATGGTTTGGTCGGAAACCATGCTGAGTACTGAAAAGGAGGTTGTTAGTAAGGAGGTAGTCTGAGACCTGAGAGTGTATGCATCTCTGTAGTATTTTGGAGAGTGGAGAGAGAATAGCTATGGGACGGTAATTGGTTAGTTCTTTGGAGGGTCCGCCTTTGTGGAGGGGAATTATATGTGATACTTTCCACAGTGCGGGAACATAACTTTCTGACAGAGATCGGTTAATCAAGATGGATACTGGGTAGGCCAGAGCATCAGCTGCGATTTGTAGGTATTCACTTGGGAGGTTGTCTGCTGCTAATTTGGTGGATTTAAGTTTAGTTAAGAGTTTTTTTATGTTGGAGGTAGGTACAGGAGAAAATGAGAAGGCAGTGGAGAGATTACTAGTTGAAGGTGTGGGTTGGAGGGGAGGGGGGGTTGTGTTGTTTAACTAGTGATAGTATGGTTTGGGTGAAGTGTATGCTGAATGAGGTAGCAATAAATGAGGTAGCAATATTTTCTGAGGAGTGAGGGATGTTAGGAGGAGGGGAACTGACTTTACCTGGGTGGAGGATGGAGTTTATGGAGGACCAGAATTGTTTGGGGCTCTGTTGTGAGGAGTCTAGGGAGACTGGTAGTATTGGAATTTGTCCTGTTTTATTAGCTTTTTGACTCTATTGCGTAGTTCTAGGAATTTCTGTCTAGTTGAGGGGGTTTTGGTTTTGCGCCAGTGCTCCCAGGCTTTATGCCTGTTTTTCATTTCTGACTTAGTGGTTTTCTGTAGCCATGGGGAGGGTTGTGCTTTGGTTCTGGAAAGTCTTATGGGGGCATGGTAATTACGGATGCTCAGGAAGGTAGTATTAAAAAATTCAACTGCGTCATCAAGACTGAGGTACTTTAGAGGATACCAGTTACATTCTTTGAGGGATTAGATGAATGTGAGTTGGTTAAAGTTTCGTTTTTTACGTATTTGACGGTAGGTAACAATGGTTGTTGTACCCGAGGAGTTTGATTTACCTCTGTGGATGGTGCTGAGAACCTTCTTTACTTGTGAGAATCTTGCTGTACATGCTCTGAAGGTGCAAAAAGGAAATAACTGTGATCCTTCAACATTTTGGAGCCAGCACAAAGAGTTTGTTCACATGGGCTGAGTTGCATAGGCCATCTTGAATGATTGTTTTCCACACTGCTGTAGTTGCTGTTTTATAGACCACTTTTCATTTAAGTTGTCTGTTTCGGTCTGTTTTTGCAAAGAAGAATACAATTTTTCTTTATCTCACATGTAAATATGCCACTGCTGAAACTTAAAAAAAAAAAGAATGATTGAGTCTTCCTGAGACTACTATTGAATGAAACATGATACTTTATGGAGAATACAGACAGTTTTAGATCCCTGCTGTTAACTATTTAGAAAGTATTGCAATTTGTAATGTATGAAGCACTGTGCAGGAGTTTCTATGTCCTTTAAATGTGATTCATAGAAAATATACTCTCTCTGGTGATGAAGAAAGAGAAAGAAACCCTGTTATGATATTCTTCGTCTGAACTATAAAGCTGAGATTTTGTGAACTGCACTCCTTTGCAAATCTGTGGTTGTGCAACTACTCTACAATGCAATTTGTTTCACTCTTTATTTAGACTTCATCTGTTGTGGTAGGCCTTGAAATGGAGGAGGTAGGCAAAGCCCTAGTGATGGCCACCACAGGTAAAGGATGAATGCAAGGCAAATAGACCAGTGGCAGTCAGCAGATTAGCCACAGGTAAAAAATAATGACAGGTTTTAAGCCACTGAGCACTAGCTAAGTAACTGGCTGCAGTGGGTTGTAACACAACAACAGATAGTTTATGTAATTTGGCTTCCACAAGCGTTCTAAAGAACCAGTCCACTGTTGAAAAAACTGTGAGCAGATGTTGATATTAAGATCGCCTTGCGGCTTTCAAGTGGTATGCAACAAGTGAGAACTTGCCCTCAACTGATAAGGCCAACATTTTATCTACGTATTTTACAGGGGGATTGCATAAAAATATATAGATATGGAATGAACAGATGTGCGTGATTGCATTCAAATGGAAACTGCAGCGTTTGGTTAAAGCACATGTCTCACTGTTGGTGCAGGCAGAAAAATCTAATGACTGGACATTTACCATGGACAGATCAGTAAGATCCCATATGGCTGGTTTGAAGTACATACTGAAGTTGTAGTTGGATTCCAATTTGGTGGGTACAGAAGAAATGTGTATATGTTTGTGGTGGTTAGGTTTAAGAAGTCACTACCTAACAATGCATAAAAATATATGTTTTAAAATGTTGAGCAAATCTGTAAACAACTCATACTTTTAGTAGCACATTTAGTTCTGTTTGAAAGTACAAATCTTATGTCAGAGCTGCATCCAGCAAGGTCTCGAATAAGTACGCATCTATGAATGTTTAGTAAATGAAATAAAACTGAATCTTTTGCTGCAAGTAAACAAAAGTCACTTTTATCTGAAATAACTTGCTTCATTTGTTTAAAGGGGGTATACATAATGAAATAGTGTGCAGATTATGACAACAGCATTGTGCTGTTAAAAACTGCTAAAGTAGTCATTCAGCTACAAAGCAACATACATTTGAAAGTGAAATGATGGAATGCATTTAGGCTTAGTGCTTAGCCATTTTAGAATCTGGCTATGTTCAGACTTACTAAATTAACTTTTTTATAGAGAAAAAGGAATTATAAGGATTATTTGATTAAGTATACATGATTACTTTAGTAAAAAAAGAATATGCGTATAACATCAAAATTTTAGGAACCATTAAAATGAAGTAATGTGTGTACATGGAGATAAGACTAGCATATAACTTGAGTAGAAATGCAAACTCTTTTTTGGCAAAGTATGACACTCCCACTAGATTTAGTGCCTAATCTAACAGAAAGTGTGATAATTAGGAAAGATTTTCCCAACTTTTACGTATTCTGGAAAGTGTGGGGAGGGGAGCAAAATCAAATGTACTGACAGAGATAAACAGCCCTAATAAAGATAATTTTGTGAAACAAGAAGCTTCAAAAGGCAGTAGGGTTTGCAGTATGGTGGAAGAAAAATCTTAAACTGAGTCTGAACAAAATATTCTACTAGGTAATACTTTGAAAGAAGTTAGTATGAAACTGTAAAGAGAAATATGGGCAGGTAAGGGGTCTTCTTAATGTATAGGTAATCAAATTACTGACAGAACAAGTTTAGAGACTGCTAAAGAGAGATCAACAGTAACACAAGGGGAATCAAATGTAGAAACGCAGAGAGGAGCAAGCATGTCCTGCCATAAACAGTGAAGAAGATAGCCATATAAAGCTTTAAAGTGTATTAGTCACTTTCACAATGATCTTTGTTTTACAAAAAATGTACTTTCCTGTTGTATTTGTCATGTTAAAGTTACACATGATTCTGAAAAATAAATGACGATTTTGGTGTGGTGGTTGAATTTTTTTTAGTTTCATTGTTTACTTATTTTTTCTCTTACTTTACCCACAAAATGCTTTCATGACAGGTATTAAAAATGACTTACCTCAGTGGACGAGCAGCTTCTTGCTTACATTGTGGTTTTATTACAATAGCAACTCACCAGTTACTTTTCAGTGTGATGTACTCCACCTTCAAGTATTAATTAACAATATGCCTTAGTAGAAATTAAGAAACTATTATTTTTGCATTTAGCATTTATATACAGTAGCCTGTTCATCAGTTTAGATAGTGAGGCATTATGGGTTTAGTCTTGCTGGATGTTATGGCAGGGATTTGTAGATGAACTATTTTTGGGTCATCCTTATCAACAAAATACAATGCAAACCAGCACCCTTTTTATCAAAAATGTATAATTTGGTATTGTACATAGTAAGGACTTTATATCCAATCTAAAAGGTTTGTTACTAACTCTTTCTTCAGAATATGAGCAGTACAATTTAAACAGGAAACCAGGCAAATACACAACTAGAACTCCAATGTTAGGAGTAGAAATAAAAATAAGCTGGAGAAAGAATACCTACCAACACCCTATACTGAAGAGAATTGCTATCATGAATCAAGCAGAGGAGGCAGAGTTTGGTGAAGGAGAGAAGGAAGTACATGTCTTTGTAGGAGATGAAGGTAGACTTTCTATCTCACATCAGACTATGGATTTGATCAATAAATTTGAATATCTTGCAAAATGCCCTTGGATGATGATGGTGATACTTCTTACAGGACTACTAAACACATGGCAAGAACTGAATGGGAGACCACTGATCAAAAGAGTGACAGAGTGATACTTCACACCAATATTTTAAACTAAAAATGACTTGCATTTTGGGCTAACTACATATTGGTTCCAAAACTTTTCAAATCACACATAGGAAAGCTTGTACATAGCCACTTTTTAATTGGACATTTAGACATGGATAAAACAAAAAGCAGGATGTTAGGTTTTACTGATGATGTATTATGAAGGAGATAGAGCATTTCTGTGCAACTGGCCAGAGTGTCAGAAGCAGCAGATAACACAGGATTTCAGACTTCTTTATCTCTTTATCTATAAAAACTGACATCTGAGTTAGTAAGTATGGACCTTGAAATCCCCTTTTGAAGTCAAATGAAGGTCACCAATACATAATCAGTTGCTAAGGCTGTGGTGAAAGAACTTGCATTACTGGAGTTCCATGAAAAATCCTTTTGGACCAAGGAACCCCATTTATATAGAGAATAATGAGTGAGCTACATCGGTTCTTTAAGGTGTTAAGGAGAGCACCACTGTACAGCGCACCCAAACTGATGGGACAATTCAATGCTTTAACAAAACTTGGATATCCATACTCTGTAATGTTTACAAGATTTATGGAAAACTGTAACTAATGCCATATGTATCCTTCAGTGCTAGAGAAGCACCCAGGCCCTCAACTGGATTTGCTCCCAAAGCATGACAAAGGAGACCTGAGAAAAAGAAAACATTCCACTTAAGAATGTGACAGATATCAAACAGAAGTGAAGAATAAGTTAAGGGCAGCAATGCTGATTATGGGAGGACACATGGAGAAGAGAGCACAAGAAGACCAGTATCAAGCAGGCTTTTCATCAGTACCCTCTGTCAAGAACAAATGTCTTGCCAAGTGGCAATGGCCTTTTGAAATCATAATATAAATGAAGTAAATTGCAAATTTAGACAAACTCAAACAGATGTATTACATGGATATGTGGAGGCTCTAGAAAGCAATTAAGACGTCTGCAAATGTGTGTTTGTTGAAAAAGATAAAAATCCCACATCCTGAAGTAAAGATAAGCAAATATTTCTACTAAATGCATGCTAAACATCATCAATATAGCATGTCTCAACTGAATTAAGTAAAAGGGTTCTATCCTGAGATATCAAATGGAAGGAAGAGACGGACCACGGATTCGGGAGGTTAGGGTATCTTGTAGTTTGAAACCCTCCCGCTGGCTGCACATTCCTCCAATCATTTCACAGTTTCACTGACCACTCTGAGGTCAGCTTACAAGCACAATTGGTATAAGGTGCTGAAAGGAAAGAGCATCTAATTTGTTAACTTACCCAGAAGTTAAGTACTGCCAAGCAGAGGTACTCCGTGGTTAAGTGAAACCGTTTGCCTATTAAATGGATGTCATCTACACTTAAGAATTACCACCTGTGGAGAGAACTCCTGTTGCTTGCAGATTATTCACCCCCTCTGCTGTTGTACAGACAGGCAGACAATAATTCCACACTTCATAAAATAGTGCAATTCAGGCCAATATCATCTGAATGCTTATTGGCTGTCCCAGGCTTTCACCCCACCTGTGTGGGCACTAGGACCAATGTTCTGTACTGCAAGGGTCATGTAATATATTGACTGGTTTGCCAGTTTCACACATTAGGAGGAACAGTGGAAAAGGTAGGAATGCCCCAACTGAATGTTAGACCATAGAAGAAGTGCTTTTAATTGTAGACTGAAGCTTTACAAATTGGAAACCAGAAGATATGTACAGGTAAACCTGCTGTATTTTACAACTCAACCAAGAAGGCTTAGTGTGTGTTATTGCCTCTAATACTAGAGTGATTTCTGGAGAAGAGTCCCCATACTCTACAAGTGGAAGAAGATGTGCTCAGTAGAGTGGAGCTGCTGTCTAGCAGATGAAATTTGGGAGAGGGCTTTTGTACTTGTTGATTTGCCTTGTTTGCATAAAAAATTGTTGAGAGTCTTCCCTACCTGTGTGGCTGGAAGGTTGGCATAATGGTTCATGTATTCACCTTACAGACCTAAGGTGCAGGGTTTGATTCTTACATGGAGTAATGGGCTCAGCTTAAAATGGCTCACAAGGGCAGTTAGCCTAGTACTAATTTATGAACCTATGAATCTTGTGATGAGAAGGTGCTAAATGGCAATATGTCTGAATGTTGGACGTTCTGGGGCTTGCTTTCTCAGTCTGTTTAGATACACTCAGCTGCATGGGAATGAAACTATCCTGAACTGTTATTTTCCATAGAGTGTTAAGGGCTGTAAAGATGATTGCATTTAATTCAAGTTTTTCTGTCTACCTGTTTAGCCATGAAAGCATGTTTAGGTTCATCCACTGATCCATCCACCCATAACCCTTTTTCCCATTTTTACACAAGGAGTCAGGGTGTCATATCAACAGTAATATCATCTAGAGCTAGTATTCACACCATGGCATGGCAAACCCTGCTGTGGTTGTTCTTCCATATTGCACACAAGCATGCACATTCACACTATAGCCAACATGCCTCCCTTAGAGATATATCCAGGTTGAATTTTGAAAAAGCGAAGATAGTCTCTGTTACTACTACTGAACTGAATTATAAATTGAAGAGAATTAGATATATGCCTGTGTGTGCGTGCACACACACACGATTGTAGTACTTTTCTTTGAAGACAGTAATTGAAAGTACTGAAAATCCATTTAACAGAAAATCCATCTTGTTGGAAAAATGCTAAATGACATATATACGACAGTTTTTTATTTTGTTTGTTTTTGTGGAGGGAGCAAGCCCTCCTGAGCCCATCGTATGGGGGAAACCACTCTTAATTAAATGTTCTAACTCCAAGGTTGCACACTCACAGAAAAAAAAAGAAAAACACCTCACACATTGGATCGATGCTGGCATGTAAATTAAACATCTAGAAATCTGGGGTTATGACCTGATTGTGAGCATTACCAATCCACATAAAATCTTCTAAATTACTACTGTAACAACTGCCATGCTTAGAAACAGCATCATAAATGCCAGCTCTTCACTTTCAAAATTTTCAGTTAAATGGTTTCTCCATCAAATGTACTTTCAATCATTTATTTTGACCATATGATGTTAAGTCAGATGTATCTTACAAGAAAAAGTACTACATGTGTGTGTGTGTCTCTATCTCTCTCTTTATATATATGTAACTTAATGTAATATGAGCCAAAGGTGGAAGAACACAGCTCGTACGAGTGTAGAACAATACAACGTAGATTTTATTCCAATACAAATGGTTAAGCGCTTTCAACTGATAGTATTCAGTCTTCTTCAGAACAATGTTTCCATTTTGTAACCAGTATTTATAGTAACAGTTATTCTGAATTTGAAAATTGCGCCAAAACTTTTAAAGTGATAGTATACAGCATAACCTCATACATCCATTACAACATATTTTGATTGCTAATACATTTATAATACAATTTAAAATGTAAAATATATATGCCTCAGCATCTGTTAAAATGCATAAGATATAAAATATAATATAAATTATTGTGTTGTGTGTTATTTATTACCTAATCTTTTATGTAGACTACCTATATAAAATATATAAATATGAAATATGAAATACTCAATTGATAGCCTATATTAAACTCTAAATACTGATGCATAAAATCGTGTAAGTATAAATAAACATATAATAAACTTTAAAAACACTTAAAAAAAACTTTAAAATACTTTGAATTATATTCTGTATGTTAAATGCGTATATATATAAATATAGGCAGTCTAACCTAAATGACCTGATTACCCAGAGATAAAGGACCTATGCCATACTACCAATTATTCTGTAAATTATTAGATATATTATTACTACTAGTAATAATATGATGATAGGGTATACATTCTCTTATAATTTTTTATATGTTTTATATGTGTTTTTACTCTTATATAATTGATTTTAAATTTCATATCCTCATATCATACTAAATAATATAGGATTGCCGTAAGGAAATTATATTTCCACGCAAAAGAATATCTTGGATATATTGTTTGAGTGTAAAGTACTGTAAAAAATTCAGTAGACACTTCTCTTTAATTCGTTGGAATATGAAGCACAGCATGCACCTTGACAAGTAGCATGCTAGTCATTGCAACTTCATTTTGAATACTCTAAATGTTTTTTAAAAAAAGTTTTAAATAATTTTTGTATATGCATAAAGATCGTATATAGATTGCTCTGCAGAGAAATCTATTTTCATGTGTATGACTGTTGAATGTGGTAACTGCATTTAAAACACATACACAGTTGATTTAGATGAACTCTTGCTGAGAGAGTATGACTTTAAGACTTTTAATAGGAAATGACATCACAATTGATGTGAATATAAAGCATGTGTCTTCCTGTTGTAAAACTATTTGTTGGCTTGAAAAAGACTTGTGTCGAAAGCGCTTGCCGTTTTTTATAATAAAAGTATTGCATTTTAGAATCCGCCTAACGCTTGTTTTTGAAGTTGATGTTATACAAGCATTGTTAGATGGAGTTTTACTTTTAAAAGTTATCAGGACTTATTTGTGAGCAGCTTGGGTTGCCCATTTGAGCTTGGAGCCGAACAGCTGGAACTGTGTTTTGGAATTATCTTTTTAACTTTGCTTTGATAAGCAAGGTGTGCCTATCGTTGGTGGTTTAAGCTGAACAGCGTGGAACACTGCACTCTGACATTAACAACAGAATACAGGTACTGTGTGTATAAAACTGACCTTTGCATTTTCCGTATTGAGGCAATATTTGTGCTGTCTGCATAAGTGGCCCTTCTCAGTTATTTTGTTTTTACATTTCATTATACGTGGAGGACCTTTTGTGGTGTGTTTGGTAGCATTTTGTGGTTATATAATAAACTTTGTCTAAATATTGCTAAACAACTAAATATATTTATCACATAAATTCATATATAAATACAGAATATAAAACCTTCATTGATGATACTAGAAGTAGAAATACTACCCTAGGTCTAAAAACGGTTTAATGCTAATATGGTCATTTAGGCCAGGGTGTCTAGTGGCGTCCGTTCTAATCTGCCAAATGCTTTCCTTCAAAGCCAATTTCACTTTCCAGTTACCTTGAAGGTTATCCTGGTCCATCTGATCAATAATACTAAATACAAATTTATGTTTATCACCTTTTTCTGCTATATGTCTAAACAATGCATTGGATGTATCCTGCTTATGTATTTTATAAAGATGTTCGTATATCCTTTTCTTGAACATCCTCTCCGTTTTACCTATATAAAATGCAGTACATTCAATACATGTAGCAATATATACAATTTGTTTACTAATGCAGTTTCCACCTATACAACTAATTTCTGTTTGATTGATATCACTTAATATAACTTTATCCTGTGTGTTAATATGGGAACATTGTTTGCAAAACCCACATTTTCTGGTTGCTTTATTGAATTTTATATTCCCATTATGTTTACTCTCAGCATGTTCTAACCTTCTTTTTAAATTGGGTGCCATTTTATATACTATTACTGGTTTAGGGCCCAAAATAGATTCCAAATTATTAGACAAAAAGATATCCCAATGTCTGTACAATATGTCTTTAATATAATGAACAAATGGGGAATACGTAAGAACACATACCCTATTAAATGATGTTATACTATCCGAGCTACTGTCTTCTGTTTGTTGTTGTATACCTAACAATGGTTTATACCGTAGTCCCCATTGTGATAACACATATTTTGTAATATCATCAAGTAACTCATCAGGATACCCTCTTTTCTTAAACATGGTATATAACAACCTTATGTCCTCTGTCAAAACTTCTTTAGTAGAGGACATCCTAGCTGTCCTAATACATTGCCCTTTGACAACATTTTTAAACATAAACGGTGGATGGTTACTATTATATTCAATGTAATCATTAGAAAAAGTGGGTTTTCTATAAATTTTAGATGCAAAACCTGTATCTGTATTAGTTATATATGTATCAAGATAGGCTATTTCTTTTTTATTGTAACTAAACGTGAATTTTAAAAATTGTGTTGTGTTATTGAGGAAAACAATAAATTCCTCTATCATTTCTTCCGGTCCCTTCCATATAATGAATAAATCGTCCAGGTATCTAGCATAAAAAACGATATATTTGTAATATTGGCTATTAAAAAGATACTCTGTCTCCCATTCCAACATTACCATATTTGCAAAAATTGGTGCGCATGAAGCACCCATAGCTACACCTGTTTTTTGTCTGAAAAACTCTCCTTGAAAAGTAATATAATTATATTCAAGCACCAATGACATCAATTCTGTTATTACGCATACTTTGTCCCAACTATATCCAGAATATTTCCTAAGACTGTTGGTGAAGAAATCTAATCCTATTGTCTTAGGTATACATGTGTATAAATCAATTACATCAATGGTAATGAATAAATATTCAGGATTCCATTTATCTTCTGTAAGGTTGTTCAAAAAACTCCAGGAGTCTTTCATAATATGGGGTACAGCTTTGTAAATATGTTTAGTCCATGTATCTATCAAGACTCCAATATTATATGTCTTCGATTTGGATCCTGAAATAATAGGTCTATATGGTGGATTCTTGATAGATTTGTGGATTTTGGGTATCCCCACTATTTTAGCTAAGATAGGGTAGTCAGTTTTGAGAAACTCTTAAATCTCCTTACTAATTCTATTGTCAATCAAAAAATCTTCTAATGTAAGGTCTATTCTTTTGTAGCCAACATTGATTTCATTCAAAGATACTACTTCATAGTTTCCTGACTCATATAACAAAGCATGTATTTTAGCATTGTAATCAATGGTATAGCTAACCACAATTCTGCCACCTTTGTCAGGTTTCATTATGCGGATATCTTTATTATGTATGATATTATATAAACATTTCCTTTCTTTTGTAGACAAATTATCTTGGTACTTGTATTCATTCCTTAGTTTCGCACAATGCCAATATATATCTTTGTTAACCATCCGTTCAAAATTAATAATGTGTGGATGGTTATTCAGTACATATGTACTTTTCTTTTTAAGTTTGTTAGAATTACATTCATTCTGTTGTGTAGTGTCAAACTGAACTGCCAAGTTGATTCTCCTACTGTATAATTTAATCTCTTTGATAGTATCTACTAAATTAATTCCTACTGTAGGTATGAATTTCATGCCGTTACTCATAAGTTGATAAAATTCCTTTTCCATGATAATGTCAGTATAATTATAAACATTAAATCCATTATGAGTATTTACTATGGGTTGTATTTCATCTAAATTGTGAATAATTGGTTGTTCAAACATGTGTTGTGAAACTTGAGTGTTGAATAAACTATTATTTGCTGATGTAACATCAGTAATATCTAAGCAATTTGAATTATAAAAAGAAAATTCAGTATTACTTGTTGGAACTACACTCAACAACGGAACTGTACCTGGAATAAACTGGGAACTAATGGTGGAAATAACTGTAGAGCCATGGGAAGATGCAGAGCTAGATACATCTATATCAATTAATCTCTTAGATTGTGATAGTTGTATTTTGGAGCTGGATGAAATCTGCCTCCACGAAAATTTTCCTCTCTATTAGTGTATCTATTTCTCTCTATGTACTGCTTCTTCTCTACCAATATGTTTTCCTTAATATCTGTTGGCCAAATATAAGCTCTATTGATTTCATAAGATTCAATGTCTCTCTTTAGCTTCCTGTTTTTCCTTTCAAAAATAGTTTTAGCCTTATCCTGTGTAATATCAAATTGTTTGTGATACAGATCTTTCCATAGGTGAAATTCACGATGTTTGATAATTATAATATTCATACTTTCCACTTCAGTAGCTAAAATAATAATTTTTTCATCATTACATTTAATTAATGTTCTAATATATAATAATCCAAAATTATCAAATAATTCATTAAATTCTTTTTTCATTTCATTGTTATAATTAATTCCTAAGGGTAGCTTAAAAAATCTAATACCCTTAGGTATTATTTTAGCAGTAAGACATTTCGATAAATAAGCAATATCAATTTTTGTATTTTATACTGTAACAACTTTTTACCAAAAGTATAAATCATATCTCTCAAAGAGTCCTGTTTAAAATATGCCATATTCAAATTCATATTTTGTTCATGGTTAGAAACTTGATCAAACACATATTCATCTCCCAAAAATTGATTAAAAATGCCAGTACAAGAATTGTCACAAAAACTTTTGTCCATATGTGTTTCATTTTTATCTTTGTGATGAAACATACATAAAAGGGGTCTATCCTGAGATATCAAATGGAAGGAAGAGACGGACCATGGATTCGGGAGGTTAGGGTATCTTGTAGTTTGAAACCCTCCTGCTGGCTGCACATTCCTCCAATCATTTCACAGTTTCACTGACCACTCTGAGGTCAGCTTACAAGCACAATTGGTATAAGGTGCTGAAAGGAAAGAGCATCTAATTTGTTAACTTACCCAGAAGTTAAGTACTGCCATGCAGAGGTACTCCGTGGTTAAGTGAAACTGTTTGCCTATTAAATGGATGTCATCTACACTTAAGAATTACCACCTGTGGAGAGAACTCCTGTTGCTTGCAGATTATTCACCCCCTTTGTTGTTGTACAGACAGGCAGACAATAATTCCACACTTCATAAAATAGTGCAATTCAGGCCAATATCATATGAATGCTTATTGGCTGTCCCAGGCTTTCACCCCACCTGTGTAGGCACTAGGACCAATGTTCTGTACTGCAAGGGTCATGTAATATATTGACTGGTTTGCCAGTTTCATACATTAGGAGGAACAGTGGAAAAGGTAGGAATGCCCCAACTGAATGTTAGACCATAGAAGAAGTGCTTTTAATTGTAGACTGAAGCTTTACAAATTGGAAACCAGAAGATATGTACAGGTAAACCTGCTGTATTTTACACCTCCAAGAAGGCTTAGTGTGTGTTATTGCCTCTAATACTAGAGTGATTTCTGGAGAAGAGTCCCCATACTCTACAAGTGGAAGAAGATGTGCTCAGTAGAGTGGAGCTGCTGTCTAGCAGATGAAATTTGGGAGAGGGCTTTTGTACTTGTTGATTTGCCTTGTTTGTATAAAAATTTGTTGAGAGTCTTCCCTACCTGTGTGGCTGGAAGGTTGGCATAATGGTTCATGTATTCACCTTACAGACCTAAGGTGCAGGGTTTGATTCTTACATGGAGTAATGGGCTCAGCTTAAAATGGCTCACAAGGGCAGTTAGCCTAGTACTAATTTATGAACCTATGAATCTTGTGATGAGAAGGTGCTAAATGGCAATATGTCTGAATGTTGGATGTTCTGGGGCTTGCTTTCCCAGTCTGTTTAGATACACTCAGCTGCATGGGAATGAAACTATCCTGAACTGTTATTTTCCATAGAGTGTTAAGGGCTGTAAAGATGATTGCATTTAATTCAAGTTTTTCTGTCTACCTGTTTAGCCATGAAAGCATGTTTATGTTCATCCACTGATCCATCCACCCATAACCCTTTTTCCCATTTTTACACAAGAAGTCAGGGTGTCATATCAACAGTAACATCATCTAGAGCTAGTATTCACACCATGGCATGGCAAACCCTGCTGTGGTTGTTCTTCCATATTGCACACAAGCATGCACATTCACACTATAGCCAACATGCCTCCCTTAGAGATAAACCCAGGTTGAATTTTGAAAAAGCGAAGATAGTCTCTGTTACTACTACTGAACTGAATTATAAATTGAAGAGAATTAGATATATGCGTGTGTGTGCGTGCACACACACACATGATTGTAGTACTTTTCTTTGAAGACAGTAATTGAAAGTACTGAAAATCCATTTAACAGAAAATCCATCTTGTTGGAAAAATGCTAAATGACATATATACGACAGTTTTTTTTTTTTTTGTGGAGGGAGCAAGCCCTCCTGAGCCCATCGTATGGGGGAAACCACTCTCAATTAAATGTTCTAACTCCAAGGTTGCACACTCACAGAAAAAAAAAGAAAAACACCTCACACATTGGATCGATGCTGGCATGTAAATTAAACATCTAGAAATCTGGGGTTATGACCTGATTATGAGCATTACCAATCCACATAAAATCTTCTAAATTACTACTGTAACAACTGCCATGCTTAGAAAAAGCATCATAAATGCCAACTCTTCACTTTTAAAATTTTCAGTTAAATGGTTTCTCCATCAAATGTACTTTCAATCATTTATTTTGACCATATGATGTTAAGTCAGATGTATCTTACAAGAAAAAGTACTACATGTGTGTGTGTGTCTCTATTATCTCTCTCTTTATATATATATATATATATATATATATATATATATATATATATATATATATATATATATAAACTCACACACACACACACATCCATATGCACAGATACACAGTAATATGGGGTGACTGTCACCTAAGAATGAATTTTTATATGACAAGACAATCACTTTTTGTTTGTGGTTGTGAGTAAAGATCTGGAGTAAAGTAAACTTTGGGCTCCTAAAATCAGAGGTGGCTAACTTCTCGGCACTCATGCAAATGGAGAATAGTTGCATATCCGTCGAATCATACACCACTGCACTGTACAAACACGTACACAAATGCATGGATCTCACCATACCCAATAGAACCAAGAAGCTCTGCTCAAAAAAAAAAAAAAGGAAGCCAATCTGGTGGTCCCCTGCCATAAGCAAATTCTACAACAGAAGGAGGAAACTGATGTGGAATAAGGTGAAGTCCAAAGACTGGAAAAACTCCCTTATCAGCCTCAACAAAAGGTTGAGATCCCTCATCAAATCTTCTAAAGCTAGCTATGAAAACAAAATTGGAGCAGATAGCAAAGACAACAACAAAGCCTTCTATAGTTATGTAAAGAATCTCTGCGCCTATACCCAGATCTGCTCTGAGCTACTGCACAATGGTACCTCTTATAACGAGCCAACAGATATTACCAATATACTGGCCGACAGATTCAGTGCCAACTTTACCGCTGTCTTCCCCCCAAAGGACCAATCACAATACAAGTAGATTGCCAGGCACCCAGTATCACTGCTTCACAGGTTAAAACAGCACTGTCCAAAGCCAAGAATACAGCTTCTATGGGACCTGCCAATATCCCTGGCTGTGTTCTACATGAACTACAGAGTGAACTGGCACCTCACCTGTGTGCCCTGTTCAATCACAGCCTCACCTCAGGCTTTGTCCCTACCGAATGGCGCACTGCTACAGTCGTCCATCTCCACAAAAGAGGAGTGACTCCAGACCCTGGGAACTATCACCCCGTTAGCCTGACAAGTCTATTATGCAAGGCTATGGATCGCATTATCATGGACCTAATAAACAAGGATATAGCGAATCTCCAAACTCTGGATCCTACACAGTTTGGTTTTGTGAATGGTAGCTCATGCCTGTTCAACTTGGTCGACTTCTGAGCTGTGGATGAAGGAAAGGTGGTTCATACAGCCTACCTTGATTTGGCCAAGGCCTTTGATACCATTCCCCACTCAGGAATCATAGAAAACCTCACTAAGCTGGGCATCAACCCCTATATCACTAGGTGGGTTGCAAACTGGCTCACAGAACCCACAGTGTGAAAGTAGCTGACTCCAAGTCAGACTGCCAACCAGTCATGAGTGGAGTCCCACAGGATTCAGTCCTTGGTCTCCTCCTGTTTGGTATCTACTTCTCTGAAGTCCAGGCCAAGACAAATGGACTCTGGCTGACAAAGTTCGTGGACGATTGCAAGTTGGGAGCTATTGTTAACTCCCCAAGTGATATTGACATCCTACAAAAAGGCCTCACTGAGACCAACGACTGTTGCAGAACCATGGCCTTAAACTCAATGCCAAAAAGTGTGTCATCATCCCCCTTGGAAAAAAAAACTGGTTTCCTTGAATTACCACATTGATGGTAGTCCACTGAGCACAGAAGGAGTTATAAGAGATCTAGGAACACAGGTTGACAGCAACCTCTCTTTTGACTACCACATTGCCACTGTGGTCAGAAAGTCCTTCTATATGGCACATCTCATTACTAAGGATTTTGCATCCAGGAAGAAAGAGGTCATTGTCTCCCTCTGCTCTTCGCTCATTAGGCCACCCATCGAGTGCAATGGCCCATTTGACATGTACCTCACTAGATACCTGCAAAAAGTACCTCACAAAGAGGATTCTAGGCCTTAAACACTTGTCCTGTATGGACAGACTCAAAAGAACTCCAAGTATTCTCTGTCTCATATCACCTACTTAGAGGCAATCTCTGCTTGACTTACAGAGCCATGTCTGACCCAGCCCTGTTAGAAATGCTACATCTAAAGAAATCCCAATCCCTCTGCACCACACGCTCCAGATACCTCAACCTCATTACAACAATAAACAGAACGTGCTGGAGGGACAGGTTCATAACCCAGTGACTGCCCATGCTATGGAATAGACTTCCCATACATGTCAAGCAGAGCCCCTCACTGGCCCTCTTCAAGAGAAATCTTGATGAGTGGATGGGAAATAAAAAATTCACCTCAGGGATCAGTCCAGTGGCTCTACTCGATAGAGGCATTAGGAACTAAGGATGGGTGGCGCGATGCTAGGGTAATCCAATGGGCTAGACTTGTAAAGGCTCCAGGGCCATTAGCCTAGTACTCACCTATGAACCTATGGTGCTGGCATGATTGCTTACTTTCTGGGTTTTGGTAATGTATTTTGAATAAGACTGTGACATCATCTTATAAAATAATGCTGCCTAGATCGGTAAGGTTTTTACTACCCTTTAAGAGATATTCTTTACTTGCAACTCTTTAGGTCCTGTGTACTTAACCTGTACCCAATCTCCTCTGAAGCCTTCTAGAAGAAGTTTGGACCTCTTACTGCCTATCTTCCCAGTTTTCAATCTGACCATTAATCAAATAGCCTTTAGAAAGAGAAGAAATCCTAGAGAGGAGAGAGATCATGTAGAGAATGTGAACCACTAAGAAGCTGAACAAAGTAGAAAGGGATGCATATCTCAGAAGTCAACCCCCCCCCCAAAAAAAAAAAAACTGGACATCAACATTTTTTTTTAAAGAGGATCAGACTAACAGCTGGTACAAGTTAACTTATTGGAGGATGAATGAGATACAGGCACCCTTGTAACATTGTTAACTGGTAAAGAAGCCAAATATTCTAACTTGACGGGAACCCAGGGGGAGGAACGTCCAACTCTACCAGACTTCCAAGTACACCGACTTAATTTTAAATGGTGCAGTGAAAGAAAAATAACTTGAACTGAACAAGGGTAGACAGATGCTGGATGGGAGGAAAAGCACAGAGACCCCCAAATCTTGGCCTAATTTTGAACTCCAGAATGATTTATAACAACACTCTCACCTCCACAAAATCCCAAAACTACAATAGGATACCAAATGTTGTTCTTATAAAGGAAAGAAACCATGTACTAAAAAAGCAATTTATTCTTCTAGTGCCTCAGTGTAACCACCTTCATGGAATAAAAAAGCTACAAAAAGCACTCCTTATATATTACATTACTAATCACATCACATCAATTAATTAAACAATCAACTTTTAAAGCAAACACTTCCAATTCATTTTGTTGTTTAAACCTTTAGGAATCAATGTATTATACTTTAAAATATAAATACTTTCTTTATACAATAATCTTTGTTTCAATAACTCATCTGTACCATCCAAGTGTTCAGAATCAGTGTCATCCACAGATCCAGTTTCCAGAATGATTTAGTCTATAGTCTAACCATAAAAAAATATTGTTCATCAGCTATTGGTTATGAAGTTAATAAATAGCCATCTACTCTAAGACCACTTGGGGACCGTTAAAAATAAAGCAGAATTTTGGCCATTTTTCTTGGGCTGGTATCCTAAAGAAATGGCGAGATTTTATACACTCTGTCCTGGCTAATCCTAATATGAGCTTTAGCAGCTCACCTTATTCCCATTTTCATTATAATTTGTATATATATAATTGGACCTATAGTAAGCACCATTAACATATACTAGCTTATATTAGTCATTTTAGATTATGTCACTAAGTTCCCAGAGTTGATTCTGCTTAGAAAAGCCAAGCAGTTGATTTTATTATTTTTCAGAGTATGATACAGAAGGAAATACTTCCAGAACAGGACACCTCCCCTTATGCCTGTTATCATGCACCTTTTCTGCCACTCATTTAAAAATAAGCATCTTAGAGCCTGTATATACCATACATAGACGCATGACCTAGTAGAGAATATTAACTAATTTGAGTTGAGTGATTCCTCCAATAATTTCTTCTGTTACATCCTACTGATGCCTTGTTCATACTTGCATTAATAATTCCAGAACCATACTACATCCAAAGAATTAAAAGACTTCATAGGTTCATAGATTAGTACTAAGCTAACTGCCCTTGAGAGACATTTTAAGCCTAGCCAATTATCTCTTGTGAGACTCAAACCCTGCACCTTGTGTTTGCCAGGCAAGCACCTTAACCATTAGGCCACCCTCCCAACCCTCATAGCTTACTTAATGGCAAATACAACTGTGTTGCTATTTGACCTTTGTCTAGTGCAGGTAAAGAGGTTGTAATTGTTTTTATATAATATTTATTTATATTCTCATACATTTCATGGTTTCTAATCATCTCAAGAACCAGGTAGCATAGACAGAACTGTTTAGCCTCATATGAAAACATCCTGCTGAAAGTGTTTGTGTAACTTGAGTGGTTGCTGAAATGTAAGTCATTTACAAAGTGTTAGAAACTTAATACTTATGTCTGTACTGTGACTCATAAAATCCAGTTTAAGACATAGACCCTAAAGAATATTACCACTTTAAAGCAGTTTTTAATTTGCACTCAAATAATCCCTGTGATTACAGAGATATGAATATTTATTTGAAATGTAAGAATATAATTTGATTCTGTCACCGTACATCTCAACCTCTTAGTGCAAGGAATCTAGACAAAGCCTAAAATAATGGTGGTATAAATGCCTGACAATAGGTACCCATTTTAAATATTGCTCTTATAAATTTAGGAAGTTGCTAAAATAGCAGGGGTTGTGTTAGCATGCACTTTCTGAAAGTTATAAATTCTGAAACTCAAATGTGTGTCATTACTTACTCACTTGAGTCCTCACTGATCTGCCAGAAAACCACAAATTTTATGAGGAACAGACCAAAAATATGAGGCAAAAATCTGGACATTCTGCAAAAATCTGGACAGTTGAGAGCTATGTTTGTCAAGGATCTATATTAGATAATCGAACTTTCAAAAGTTAGACTGTCATATGGTCAACACCATATGATCAAACTTTTAAAAGTCCAAAAATCTATTAAAAAAAATAAACTACACAACCTACCTGAACGTTTTAAGCAGGGGGGCAAGCCCCACTGCACCCTCCCACACCCCCTCACTCTTTAATTTTACCAACTCCAAAATCACACTACAGTTGAGAAAAGGGAAATGTTCCCATTCTGCGCTGTACGGAGATCTCCATTAAAACATTTGAACTTTCAAAAATTTAATTATATTGTGTCGACCATATGGCAGTCGAACTTTTGAAAGTTTGATCATCTAATATAGTCCCGTCTATCAATAAGCTTAGGCTCCATGCATTGGAAGTTACAGTGCAAACTTCCAGAGCTCCAGAGTGAACCCTGAAATTAGTGCTCAGAAAGCTAATTGAAGACAATGGCAAAACTGGGACCAACCCGTACCCTGCCTTGTATTTCCCATGTAGGAGATACCCTAAGCTTCACTGGTGTGCAGTTACCTTCATTAACTTCTATGGCAGACATCCTAAGGGGCTATTGTACATTATTAAGGAGATGTTGGAGGAGGGAAAACTGCCTTCACGAGTATATTAGAGCATTATACCATTTACAGAACATGCTAGAAGTGGTCATATCTACCAGTCATGAAAAGATAGAATTCTTTGCATGTTTGGATTACTATCCCTTGGGCAAAGCCAGCACTGTGGATTCCTGGAACAATGAGATGAAAGGGATGACCTTCTCATCACTGAATGTCCAAAAGAATGTAAAACACCAAATTCTGAAAATCACCACTGCTTTGGACACAGGAACAAGAACTACCATGGGTCTTTCTTTGGGGTGGGTGTCAAGTCTAGTGGTTTGCACTTCTGGACTTTCACCAGTTAGGTATTTGTCACTTTCATTTAGCTGCTCGAGGAACTGACTGAGCTGGCTTCATGTATGTGAGGGTAAGCAGTAATATTCTATGGACAGAATGGCTCCCTATTGAAATGCTGGTACTCAAGAATGTTGATGGGAAAAAAAGACTGAAAACCCAGAGGAGAGCAAATCTCGAAAATCACTCTTCTCTTTAAAATTTTTGTAGGGGAGGACAGCACCTTCCTGCACCCCCCCAACTTATATATACCAGCTCTGAGATGACCATACCTCGAAGAAAAGAGAATATTCCAAGAAATGGCATCATGGAGGTTGGTATATACAAGTCTAATCTTTTAGCCATTCACTCTCTGTGTTTCAGGAGTCACTGTAGCTGATCCCGACATTGCAAATGGTTACCAAATGTATTCTAAACTTAGATATGTACAAGTTGTATCCTAATCATAACATTGCACATAGAATTATATAGATAATATTCTTAACACATAATTCTAAATACAATATTCAACTTATAGAATTCTATATATAGAAATATATAACAAACTGTAAAATATAGAAACGTATAACCAAGCTCCACTGACTATTGCCCTCTCTCTTTTCTCTCTCTCCCCGTTTCAATGTCTTAAATTTAAACTCATGGCCTATCCCGCTCTTACTCCTAAGCCAGAACTCAAGTACTCCATTCCCCTTACTGACTACCCTCACCTTTTCCATCTGTTTTGCTCTTCTGGTTTCTGGTGACATCCATCCTAATCCTGGTCCCTCCCCTCTCTCCACTGCCCCTCCACCTTTATCTGCTGTCCCCCCAAAAACATCCTCAAATATCTCCAGCCTCAAACATCTCTCTGTCTCTGCAATGAATATCCAAAGCCTAAACAACAAAACATCTGAACTTCACGCATGGTTGGCCCAGCATAAACCTCACATCCTGGCCTTATCAGAAACCTGGCTAAAACTGCATATCAATTCCTCTGAATTTCTGCTTCCTCAGTACAATATCTATAGGTCTGATAGGACACCCAAAAAAGGTGGTGGGGTGGCTATCTTGTACTCTGTCTTACTGATGCTAACACCTATAGACATTACCCTGCCAAGTTTCTCCCCTGCTGAACTACTGCTCCTAGACTGCCACATCAATAACTATAGGAGGTTTGCTATTGCCTCTATCTGTATACTCCCAGCTAGAAACATCCCTATCCTGGAACATATACTATCCTGGATAAAGACCTCCATCCCCTATGAAACCATCATTCTTGGAGATGTTAATATAGATTGGAACTCCCTTATTGGTGACTCAACCCAACATTTCATAAACCTGTATGGATTCTCACAACTGATCACTACCCTACCCACTACAGTAAAAATGCTACTGGTTCCACAATTGAATGGTTCTTGACCAACTCTCCAAACATCTACTGTAACCCTTCCACATTCCCTAACTCTGTTAGTGACTATTCTCCCATCTCTATCTTAAGGCACTCTCCTCATCTCTCTAAACCCCATCTCTACAGAGAATGTATGAAACTGACTAATTTTTCCTCTGAAACCTTTAACTATAGACTCTCTGCCATCAACTGGTCTTTCTTAAAAACTCTCCCACTCAGTGATGCTGTTACTAAATTCAACCACATTTTCCTTGATGTCCTAAACTCTCTTGCCCCAACTCACAAAATCAGAATCAAGTCTAATTTTGCACCCTGGTTCTCCAAAGCTAATCCTGCTTTGATGCATGAAAGAGATGTTCAGTGGAAGAAATGGCAAACCACTAAAACTCCTACCTTTCTCCAAGGTTATAAGCAACTCAGAAATCATGTAAAATGTATTATTTTGGATAAATGCCAATATTTCACTAAATTTCAAATCTCTCACCCAAATGATCCCAAAAAAAAATTCTGGATTACTATCAACTCCCTGCTCCACACTGGTTTTCCTACCATCCCTAACCCTTTCCACTATCACTCTCCCTCTGAAACTGCAGACTTACTCAACAGACACTTCATTGACAGCATCTCTAAACTCCTACCCTCTGGTAACTCTTCTCATCCCAACTCTACTGTGTTACCCTCACCTCCCCCAAAACCTCTATGCTCCTCTGTCTCTCAGCTTTTTACCTTGCGACCTGTTTCTACTAATTACATCAAATCTCTGCTTCTTAAACTAAAACCATAGTCTCTTTCCACTGATAAACTCCCCCCCTCAATTTCTGAAAATTGCTGCTGACTCTGTTGCATATCCTGTATCTATCTTAATCAACCACTCCATTCAGGAATCTACCATACCAGAAATATGGAAATCCTTCTATATCACTACTCTACACAAAGGTGGCAACTCTGTTGAACCCTCTAAGTATAGACCGATCGCTATTCTCTCACCGCTCCCTAAGATCCTTGAAAAATGTATACATACTCAACTACTGCCCTATCTCATTCATGAAAATCTTCTCACCCCCTCACAACATGGCTTCCACCCCTAAACACAGTACCTCGACTGCCTTATTATCCTTTACTCAAAAGGTTGCAGAAGCTAGGGACAACAACCTCCTCATCTCCTGTCTATTCCTTGATCTCTCTAAAGCCTTCGACACTTTGTGTCATTACATCCTTCTTAACAAACTCTCAGACCTAAACTTCTCTCCTTCTACTCTTGGCTGGTTCCAGTCCTACCTTACTGGCAGAAAACAAGCTGTTAGATGGCAGCAGGCTTTCTCACCCTTCCTTGCTGTTCAAACAGGAGTACCCCAAGGCTCCATACTTGGACCGCTCCTTTTCAACATTTTTACCAACAACCTACATTCATCCTGCAGTCTCTCTTCTGTAATACAATACGCAGATGATTCTACTCTCTTATCTATCTCCAATACTGTCTCTGAACTACACACACTAACACAAACTTCCTTTATCTCTGTTGAAAAATGGCTCAGAAACAATCAACTAATCCTGAACCCTAAGAAAACTCAACTCCTTCTCTTCCTACTCAGACACTCTCTCACCTTAAATCCAACTTTTCTCTTTCCTCCCTAGATGACACCACTATCACCCCTGCCTCACACACCAAACTCCTTGGGGTAATAACTGATAACCAACTAAAATTTGACTTACACATACAACAGGCCATCAAAAAAAGCACCAAAACTTGGACTAATTTATAGGAACAAAACATTCCTCACTACTGCCACTAAATGCACTCTTCAACAAGCATTTCTCTTACCCAGTCTTCTATATGCTTCCCCCATCCTTACCAATATCCAGTCTACCTCGATGCAGAAACTGGAACAAACGTACAACAAAATTGCCATGTTTATTGTAAACCAACCACTCTCTTCACATCACTGCCTCTCACTAAACAAACTTCAGTGGCTGGAATTTCTGCACCTTCTCCTACAATCGCAACTCCACACTACCTTTTCCATATTCATCAACCCCTCTGCCTGCCCTGCCCTCATGTTACTCCCCCCCCCCCCCGCCCTGGCCTCCCTGGAGTGCTGATCGGCATCTTCTCTCAGTTTATAAAACCAAAAGGAATATTAACAAACTACTTTACAAACATTCTGTCTCACTAAATTGGGACAAACTCCCTCTCCATATTAGATCCAACCTTTCCTTTCCATGTTTTAAAAAAGAGCTTAAATCCCACCTACTAAATTTGAAATGATGCCGTTGCATTGACCACACATAGCCTTAGTCTCTCCCACCGTATAACATGTTGTATCTCCTAACTTTCTTTCTTTGTTAGTAACTTCTACTTAAACTCATCTCCTAAACCCTCAGCTCTACTTCTATAGCCCCCTCCTATTCTCTTATCTCCCCCACTTCCTATCAATGTCTATACATTGTCCTTCTTTTGAACAATGATTATCTTTTTGTTTTTACTCTCATATGTAGTAAATTTTAGTCCACTACTATTAATGGAACCCTGAATGTTCATAATTTTTTTTCTTTTGTTTTTCTCTTTATAATTAATTTCATATTTGCAATGTTGTTTTTAATAGTTTTTGTCATAGGTTCATAGGTAGGTACTAGGCTATCTGCCTGAAGGCATTTATAAGCCTAGCTAGAATGTGTTGGTTTTTGCCGCTCCCTTAGATTAGTTCCCTGTGCCTCTGTCCAGTAGAGCCACTAAAGTGATCCCCAGGGTAAACTTTCTGTTTCCCATCCACTCGTCAAGGTTTCTCTTGAAGAGTGTTAGCGAGGAGCTTTGCCTAATGTAGACTAGAATCTTGTTCCAAAGCATGGAAAGTCTCTGGGACAGGAATCTATCCCTCCAGCACGTCCTTTATATTGTTGTGGTGAGGTTTAGATCCCTAGAGCGTGTGGCTCGAGGGGATAAGGTTTTCTTTAGGTGGACCATGTCCATCAATTCTGGGTTGGACATGGCCTTGTATGTCAGGCAGAGATCACCTCTGAGTAAGCAGTATGCAACCGAGTACAGCTGGAATTTCTTCAGCCGAGCTGTGTAGTTCATCTGTTTGAAGCCAGTGATCCTCTTGGTGAGCTACTTCTGTGGTCTTTCCAGCTGTTGCAGGTGTCTTGTAAGGTGCATCCCAAATGGGGTGTTATACTCTATGATGATATGTGATGAGTAGAGGGGCACAATGACCTCTTTTGATCTGGATGCGAACCCTTTTGTGATTAGGTGGGCCAAGTAGAAGGATTTTCTAATCACTTTGGCAGTGTGATTATCAAAGGTGAGATTACTATCTACTTGGCTCCTCAGATCCCTTATTACATCTTCCATATTTAGGGGACTACCCACCTATGTGGTAGTTTGTGGGTACTTTGCTTTTTCAAAAGGGGATAACTATGTACTTTTTGGCATTTAGCTTGAGGCCATGATTTTGACACCAGGTATCCATCTCAGTGAGACCCTTTTGGTGGATGTCTGTGTCAGCCGGAGAGTCAGTTATAGCCCCTAGTTTGCAGTCGTCTGAGAACTTGGTCAGCCATAGTCCTCCTGTGCTTGCCTGTACCTCTGAGATGTATATGCCAAACAGGAGGGGTCCTAGGACTGAGCCCTGGGGAATGCCACTTGAAACCGGTTTAGAGTCGGACCTAGCTCCCGCAACTCTCACCATGTGGGTTCTGTCCATGAGCCAGCTGGCAACCCATCTTGTGAAGTAGGGGTTTATGTTCAGGTTGGTGAGCTTGTCTATAATACCAGAATGGGGAATGGTGTTGAAGGCCTTAGTGAGGTCTAGGTAGGCTGTGTGTACCACCTTTCCCTCGTCTATAGTCTTGGTAAGTGTCTCAAAGAAGTCCACCAGGTTTAGAAGGCATGATCTGCCCTTAACAAAGCTGAACTGAGTAGGGTCCAGTGTTTGGAGGTTGCCAATGTCTCTATTAATGAGTTCCATGATGATGCGCTCCATAGCCTTGCAGATCAAGCTAGTCAGGCTTATAAGGCGATAGTTCCCAGGGTCTGTTGTGGCTCCACCTTTGTGGAGCAGAATAACCGTTGCTGTGTGCCACTCTATGGGTACGTAACCTGTGGAGAGGCTGAGTTTGAATAGTGTGTTTAGGTGAGGGGTTAGTTCATCTTTGAGCTCATGTAGAATGCAGCCTGGGACACCATCCGGTCCCATTGATGCTGTGTTTTTGGCTTTGGCGAGGGCTGTTTTATCCTGAGTGTCTGTGATTTCAGGGACTCTGCATTCTCCTGGTATAGTTATGGGCCCTTTTGGGGGTGAGAGGGAGGTGACGTTTGCATTGAACCTGTCTGCCAGGATGTTGGCGATATCAGTCGGTTCAATGTTTTTTGTGCCATGTTGCACTAACTCTGAGCAAATCTCAACATTGCCACTTAGATTCTTGACATAGCTAAAGAATGCCTTGTGGTTATCTTTGGAGTTCTTGGCAATTTTTCTTTTAAAGCTCGCCTTGGATGATTTTATGACGGATCGTAGTTTCTTGCTGATACTGATCAGGGATGTCTTCCCTTCGTGGGATTTTACTCTTTTCTGTACTAGTTTCCTCCTTCTATTGTATAGCTTGTTTATGGCAGGGGTCACCCAGACTGGTTTCCTTTTCTTGGCGGAGTGAGTCTTGGTTTTGCTTGGGATGGCATGATCCATGCATTCTTGTAGGTGCCTGTAGAATGCATTAATAAAGGATTTTGCAGCTTGGACAGCGTTATCCTTCAAGATGGGGAATTTGAAACTTTCCACCTCAATCCTATGTAACATGAAGTTTGCTTTTGAAAAGTTTTTCACGGTGGTTTCCTGTTCTGGAGGTGGGTGTGGAATGTGGATATCTAAGGTGATTTGTTTATGGTCAGATCTACCCAGTGAGGGGTTGACCTCCAGTGTGGAACACCGGTCACCCATGTTGGTGATGACCAGGTCCAATATGTTGTCACCTGTGGTGGGAGTGTTGACTAGTTGAACCAAGGCATTTGAGTTTATAAATTCTAGGAAATGTTGGGCAAGGGAGTTAGTACTTGAGTAGTTCTCCCAGTTAATGTTTGGGTAATTGAAGTCACCCAATATTAGGGTGTTTGGTAGGACCTTTATGTTTCCCAGTGTTTCCAGAAACATGGAATGGGGGTCCTGGGACATGGTGGGTGATCTGTAGCAAGCTACAATTTGAATTGCAGTTTTGCCCATTGTTAGTTGCACGTGGATGATCTCTGAAGCATTGTGCTGTGCCACTAACCTGGAGGTGTGGGTATCCTTGATGAATATGGATACGCCCCCACCTTTTGTATTTCTGTTTGGGTTCTGTGGCCGAAATGTATGGTATGAGTTGTAGCCTGGTAGTGCTGGCGTGCTCTCTGGAGCCTTAAACCAGGTTTCTGTTACTGTACATATATTGATTTTCTCCATACTGAGGAGTGCCTCGAGTCCATGCATTTTGAGGCTTAGACTTCTGGCATTGAGTAGCATTAGCCTCAGTTTTTTGTTACTTGTGCTATTTACGGTGGTGGGTTTGTCTTTTGAGCCTTCCTAAAAAAGTCACTTTGAGGGTGGCAAGAGCCTTGGCCAGTATTTGAAAGCCTAAGGGTGACAGGTGCAAGCAGTCTCTAGCGAAGCAGCGTAGCTTGTTGAGCATGTCATCCCAGATGGACAGACACTGGATCCCCTTTGAATGACACCAGAAACTTAGCCAGTTGTTGAAATCGAGAATTTTTTCTTTATACCATGGTATCATTCTTGGTGAGGGCAGGATGCTACTCAGGGTCAGGGTCATACCGGCCTGGGCTACGTGATCAGAGACATCTTTCTTTTCATGTAGTCCAGGGAGGTACAGCTCAGGTCATTCACACCAACATGGACAGTGACAGAGTCATATTTGTACTTGTTCTGGAGTGACCTGAGTGCGTGTGTTATGTGGCAGATCCTGGCACCCGACAGGCAGCTAACAGTAACCTTCTCCTTATTCAACCTAGTTAATGGGACATCCGTGTGCCTGACTATAGAGTCACCTATTACTAGTATGTTGGGTATGTTATTTTGCCTTAAAGGCTGTGATTGCATGGCACACTGGTTTTGTGAAGTATGTGTTTCATGGTTTGTGTTGAGGGGTGGAGATTGCTTAGATGTTTGCTTTGGAGGTCTCTATTGGTTTTGCAGGTATTTATTTAGGGCCTCCGAGTATATTTTCATGTATTTGTGTGTTTTTTTGCCGGTGCTGTTTTAATGGGTCTGTGTGAGACTGGTGGTGTGCTGCAAGTATTTCCCTTCCCCTCTTGACTGTCTGATCCAGTCTTGGGTTGAGAGAGCTTAGCCTCCAATTTGGCTGCATAATTGTATCTCTTGCATGTATTAGTGTTAGGAAGTAGGAGGAGAGGGTTGTCTGTGTACATGAGGCAGTTGTAACATTGCCTCAAAATGCCCAGATTCACCAGTTGGACTGAAGAGTGCACCTGAAATTGCCCTTTGGACATGCCTGGATAGGTACAGTGAACTGTTTTACTGGATGGCTGGTAAGGTCAAATAGAGAGCCTTGTCCTTCTGTAGAGTACAGGAGGGTCTAGTGCTAGGGTTTATAAGTGCTTGCTATAAGTTTTGAGCAAGTGCCTGGCTGAGAAATGAATGGCTTGACTGCTTAAGTTGAAAGTTTGTCCTGTATGTTTATCTCTGCTTATGTTTGCTGGGGCTCTTTTCCCTTGGGTCTCCACTGAAAGTGGGTTGCTTACGATCAATCTTCTTCTTCTTTCAGCTGCTCCCATTAGGTGTTACCACAGTGGATCATCTGTTTCCATTTCTTCCTATCCTCTGCGTCTTGCTCTGTCACACCAACCACCTGCATGTCCTCTCTCACAACATCCATAAACCTTATCTTAGGCCTTCCTCTTTTCCTGTTACCTGGCAGCTTCATCCTTAGCATCTCTTTCCCAATATACTCTGCATCCCTCCTTAGCACATGTCCAAACCAATGTAATCTTGCCTCTCTGGCTTTTCTCCAAACCTTCCAAGCTGGGCTGACCCTCTAATTTACATATTCCTAATCCTGTCCACCCTCATCACACCCAGTGTAAATCTTAACATCTTTAACTCTGCCACATCCAGCTCTGACTCCTGCCTTTTTGTCATTGCCACTGTCTCCAACCCATATAACATAGCTGGTCTCAGTACCCTCTTGTAGACCTTCCCTTTCACTCTTACTGGTACTCGTCTGTCACAAATCACTCCTGACACTCTTCTCCACCCACACCACCCTGCCTCTACTCTCTCCTTCACCTCTCTTCCACACTCACCATTTCGCTGAACTGTTGATCTCAAGTATTTAAACTCATCCACCTTCACCACCTGTACTCCCTGCATCCTCAACATCATCTATCATCCCTCTCATTCACACACATATATTCTGTCTTAGCCCTGCTGACCTTCATTCCTCTTCTCTCTAGAGCATATCTCTGTCTCCTGTCTGATCTTGTTTGGGTTGCTTACTATCAATGCAATGCAAATCATTAATAACCTTTTCTTTTTTTTGCAATTGTTTTGTATTTTGATTGTTATTTAATATTTGTATATTGTCACTTTATTTTTACTTATGTTTGCTGGGGCTTTTCCCCTCGGGTCTCCACTGAAAATGGGTTTGTTTGAAAACTCAGTTGAACTAACCCGGTTAACAAATGTGAAATAAATAAATAAGTCAATAAATAAGATGTGCAGGAGGAGGTCTAAGAAGAGACATATACAGATCTAATGCATGGAACATCATTACTATATGCTCCAATATCTGTTTAAATATACTCTGCCTCAACACTACTCCAGTGTGAGACCCAATGTTAACAATATTTAGAAGGCTGCTTGGCAGTCAGTAAGCATCCACTACATATTAAAAGCACATCTTCACAAGGCACTAAAAACTGGTAGTCCTGCCTAGTAAATAGCCACAGTAGAATGGCTTCATTTTGACTTCATTTTTGCCTGTCTACAAAATTATAGCCACTAAAATTATAAAACAGCTGCTACCCTTACACAATAAATGTGTAAAGGCATCTCCTGCTGTCTGTTTGACAATGCTTCAAAACTGCTTTACTGCATTTCAAAGCTGGCACAATGCCTAGCTTTTTCTTTCCAATCACTAGTAGTACATAAAGCAGCCAAGTCTCCATACACTTCAAAAAAATTGTGATTGGATCTCCAGTCATAACAGAATATTATGTGTTCTTGATATGGATGGCAAGATTCACTTCTTGAGCTTTGCTGTTGTGGTGAATTTCTAGACGTCTGTACGATCAGAGACTGGATCATAATGTAATGTTAAGCATACTGTTCTAAACATGATGTGTATCATATGAAAACCTAGAGGAAAGCAGCAACGATTACTCGCTAGTGATATGCCACACAGCCGTGGGTGGTACTGTTTCCTGTCACTAATCTAAATTCTGTCGCAAAAAAAAAACTCAGAATGACGATTGTCGGCCATACTGCATGAATTGTTAATAGAAGTTACCGATAACATCAAATACATGAGAATGAAAATAAATATTTTAGCAGATTAAACATAAAAAGAAAGAAATGTCAGAACTGAAATACATGGAGCGTTACGATTATGCTCCAGAAATTAGAAGTAGTCATCCTTTTATTGCCAGGTGCATGCATAGGCACCTAGTTATAACAAGGCTGCTTTAGGGTCTTACAAACGATGTTACAAAGTTAAACAAAACGCACAGTGTCACATATCTGGTAGTTATAGAAAAGAAGTATTAGAAATCAGCATTTAAAACATCTTAACTTCCTTTGCTCTACCACAAAGGTGACAGTAACACAGGAACAGCATTGAAAACAAGTGAATGGCTTTAATAGCAGTTGTCAGTGGGCTATGCCCACCCCACCAATAACACACTTCACAACTCTCATAACTTTATCTGCTTTATTACACATTACAACACACTAATAACCAACTTTATTAACAATAATTAACTACATCAAGAATTATCCCACCGTAAAACAACTGGGCAGTGTGATATACCACTCACCTCCTCCTTGAACACTTTGATAACACCTTTAACATTAACTAGGCAGCATGTTAAACAGCTCACCCCAATCTTATTAACAGCATCCCGCCAAAATTCAACTCCAGCAGCCAGTGTGGCAATGACTACCTGAACCAATGAGACTGTCAACTGTTACACAGTGGTGGTGGGGGCTTCTCCCTTCAGAACTATTAGGGTCGTCTTCTGCCATCAAGCTGCACCACAGCTTGTACTCCCCCCAAAACCCACACTGTCACCCAAATAAATCCTGCAAAACAAAGATAGCTACACACTGAACATGTCTAACCCAATATTGCCAACATCTGTCCTATCACTGTAGAATAAGCCGGATCCCTGTCTGCAAAATCCCAGTGTTCCACTGTAAAAAGACTAAAGCATTCCTCACCCCAGCTATCCTATGGTTAAGGAACCTCCTAGTCATCTCCATTGCCTTGAACTTATTGGTACCCCTCCAAACCAACCAAAGAATTATGGCCGACCTAACAACCTTAGCCCATGGAAATGTCTTCACAAAAACAAATTCTCTTAAATTGGTAAGCAACCTCCTTTTATGTATATCCCAGTGTAATTACCTCCAATTTAGATAACTATCCCAAATGGCTTACTTATTCTTCCATTGTGGATAGTAACTGACACCATTGCATACCTTGAGAGGTTTACCCCGGGGGTCATCTCTGTGTCACTACTAGACAGAGGCACAGTAAACTAAACCCTAAAAGGGCATAGTATTCTCATCCTAAGGGGTGGTGAAAGCCACACACACTCTGGCTAGGCTTATAAATGCCCTAGGGCAGATAGCCTAGTACGAACCTATGAACCTATGAACCTATGAGAGCCATGCCATTGGACTTGCCAGTGTAGTGGATCCAGGTCCATATTTGTACCACCAGAAAGAACCTCTGCTTTTCTAGCCACCCAGTAAATGAATGACTGATCTAACATGACTAACAGCTTTCTACCTGCAAGAGAAAAGCACACCATTGACATTACAGATATCCCTCATTTCTTGCATTGTTTTTATTATATACTAATGAATGTAATTCAAAAATGTTCTAGATCACCGTCTCCCTTCTATTTCAATCACCTCTACCAACACTTCCTTAGCTAAATCAGATGCCCTTCATATTCAGAATTAATGTGTAGCATAACTATCTGCAGCCACCCCGATCCCTCAATGCCGTCTATACCCAGGATCCACACTTCTTAGTCTCCACTTCCTTCCCTTTCAAATCTTGAAAAACTAACCCCCCCAACCACTTGCCACATACCTCCCACCATTCTCTAGGCCAGGCCATGAAACATAAGTGCGTTCCACTCCTTGGCAGTACCACCCACTACTTTTTGTAATCTCTTACTGAAATTCCAAGTTATTTGGTGAAACACCTTTAGATTTTTAGCCTCATGATTTCAACATAGTAGTTTTCAGTCTTTTCCATTCTAGAGATTGTGCAACTTTCATTTTCTGAGGATTTGCATTGCTAGTACTGTGTGAACTGCGCATTATTGGACATTGATCTTTTTAAATGCTTTATGAAATGCAAATATATGTACTCTGCATGTGGGTAATATAGTCTAAAAAAGAGAATCAGATGCTTAGTTAAGAATATCTGAACTTTAAAATGTGATGCGCAAATGTAATGAGCACTTATTTTAATACATTCTTAAACAAGTAATCATTTTTCTGTATCAGCTGTTCATTCATAGCAAATTGTCAGTTGCAAATGATTGATCTTCAGGTTATATGTGCTGCTGTCTTAACATGCACAATTGAGGATGTCGTAATTACTTTGCCATGGTGAAGCAAAAGCCATTTGTTAATTATAAGATATAATTAAGCATACTATCAAAGTAATATTAAACACAATTTGCTCTAATTAAGTATGTTCTGTTTGTAAGGATTTTGTTGTGTGTGTGATGCTCTGGATTGATAGGTCTTATAACATTTTATCATTTTATTACTACAGCAGTAATCATTGCATCTGTATATAAAGGCAATCAGAAGAACTGCATAAACAATTTTTAACTAAATTCATTTCTGTTAAGTCATATCATTTTGTGATTTTAAGTGACAGAATTAAGTTATCGCTCAAAGAAATTACAGGAATTAAGTTGTAGAATAGACACTAGAGAAGCCGTTTTCATCAGAAAGTTAAAAGAGGTCTAGGACATACATTTATTTTCTTACTTTAGTTCTTAGGTCCTAATTAAATTGTAATTGATGATTGATGAACATTAAAAACTGTTGCTTCTTTAAAAAAGTTAGATGAGCTCTTAGACGTACATTTTGTCACTTTACTATTGCTGTACCTGCTTAAGTTGTAAATGGTTGCTTGATAGACATTAAAGAAACTGTTACTTAAAAAAGTTGGATGAGCTCTGGAGCACAACTTTTAATGACTTCCCTTATTATTGTTGTTTCTGTTTGTGATATATAAGTGGTCACAATATATTCCAGGTTGTATCATGAAGTCTCTTTCTTCTGTTGTTTCTATGAAATTTGATTGTTGTATGGTAATAAGTGCCTTCCCTAAATCAAATTTCACAGGCTGCAGCTATAATGTGCAACTGTTTTTGAAACCAGTTTTAAAAATAAAATTGTATAATGTATATAGTTAACACTGTAGATCAGATGGGAAAGAAATTTCATTATGTCTTTCAGAGCATAGACCTGATATTTTTTTTCAGCATGTTTCACATGTAAAGAAAAAGTCTTGCAAGATGTCCTGTGCCCTTTTTGCATAATGCAGTCATCATAAATGAAAGCTACACCCTGAATCTGAGCAGTTTGGTAAAGATTCCTGTCTATATTTATTCCTTAAATTTGCTGCTGAGCTTCATGGTTTCTAAAGGCTTTCCATGGTTTACTGTACTAAAACGGTGTTAAGTTTAAATATTTTTTCTGAGTTATAAGACAGTAAGAGTCCAATGAAAAAAAGTAAAGACAAAATGATTGACTTCAACAATTGGCTAAACTTCTGGTGTCATTCAAAGGGGATCCAGTATCTGTCTGCCTGGGATGACATGATCGACAGACCATGATGCTTTGCCAGAGATGGTCTGCACCTGTCACCCCTGGGATTCAGGTTACTGGCTAAAGCTCTTGCCACCCCATAGTGCCTTTTTTAGGCAAGGTTCAAAGGATAAAACCACCACTGTAACAGATACAAGCATGCAAAATCTGAAGGTAATGCTACTCAATGCTAGAAGTCTAAACCTCAAAATGCATTCTCTCGAGGCACTCCTAAAAATGGAGAACATCGATATCTATGCAGTAACTGAGACCTGGTTCAAGGCTCCAGAGAGCACCCCTGCAGTACCAGGCTACAATTCTTACCACACTTTTCGGCCACAAAACCAAGACCGAAACACTAAAGGTAGAGGAGTGTCTATATTCACCAAGGATATTCACACCTCCAGGCTAGTTGCCCAACACAATGCATCTGAAATTCTCCAGGTGCAACTAACACTAGGTAAGACTGCAATCCAAATTGTAGCTTGCTACAGATCCCCCACCATGCCCCAAGATTCTCACTACACCTTTCTAAACATACTGGAAAATATTAAGATACAACCAAACACCCTAATACTGGGTGATTTCAACTACCCTGCCATTAATTGGGAAAACTACTTGGGTACTAACTCCTGTTCCCAACCGTTTTTGGAATTCATAAATTCCAATGCCCTGAATCAACTAATCCATTGTCCCACCATGGGCTCCAATATCCTAGACCTGGTCATTACCAACATGGGAGATAGATGCTCCACACCAGTGGTCACCCCCTCATTGGTCAGGTCTGACCATAAGCAAATCACCCTTGACCCCCACCCCCCAGTAAGGAAACCTCCTTAAAAAACTTCTCCAAAGCCAACTTCAAGCTACTGAAGTCAGAAGTGACAAACTTCACAACACCCACGCAGGCGGGATCTGGAAGTTTGACTGCAGAATCCTACACTAAGGTACTGTACAAGCACATCCACTCGTGCATGAATCGTGCCATCCCAAATAGAACCAAGATGCTCTTCTCCAAAAAAAGGAAGCCAAACTGGTGATCCCCTGCTTTAAAAAAACTATACAACAGAAGGAAGAAACTGTTGCAGAAAAGAGGAAAATCCCAAGATGCAAAAAACTCCCTCACCAGCCTCATTAAGAAGCTGAGATCCGTCATAAAATCCTCAAAAGCTAGTTATAAAAATAAAATTGCCAAAGATTCCAAAGACAACCACAAGGCATTCTATAGTTATGTCAAGAATCTAAATGGCAATGCTCATATCTGCTCTGAGCTACAACAGAATGGCATTAAGTATACTGATCCCAAGGATATTGCCAATATCCTGGCAGATCGATTTAGTGCCAACTTCATCCCCCTCTCACCCCCTAAAGGGCCCATCTCAATACCAAAAGATTACCAAATTCCGATAATCACAGCCACACAGGTAGAAACTGCACACTCCAAAGCTATGAATACAGCATCCATGGGACCAGATGACATCCCAGGCTGTGTACTACATGAAGTACAAAATGAACTGGAACCTCACCTAAGTGTCATGTTTAATCATAGCTTCACCTCAGGCTTCGTGCCCACTGAGTGGCGCACAGCTACAGTTATCCCGCTCCACAAGGGAGGATCCGCCTTGGATCCCGGGAACTACTGTCCCATCAGTCTGACAAGCCAGATCTGCAAGGGCATGGAATGCATTATCATGGAACTAATAAACAAAGACATTGACAACCTTCAAACACTGGACCCCACCCAGTTTGGGTTTGTGAAGGGCCGATCTTGTCTCCTGAATCTGATTGTCTTCTTCGAATCAGTCTCCAGAGCTGTGGACAAGGGTAAGGTAGTCCACACAGCCTATCTGGACCTCGCCACGGCCTTCAACTCCATTCCCCACTTTGGAATTATAGATAAACTTACTAAGCTGGGCATAAATCCCTACGTCATTCGATGGGTTGCCAATTGGCTTACTGATAGAACCCAGACTGTAAAAATAGCTGACTCCTAATCCAGCTCCAGACAAGTGACAAGTGGAGTACCTCAGGGTTCAGTCCTGGGACCACTCTTGTTTGGCATCTACTTCTCTGAAGTACAGGACAACATTAAGGGACTCTGGCTAACAAAGTTTGCAGATGACTGCAAACTGGGAGCCATTATTGAATCCCCAAATGATGTGGATATTCTACAAAAGGGCCTTATAGAAGCAGATGCCTGGTGCCAGAGCCATGGGCTCTCAAGCTTAATGCCAAGAAATGTATAGTTATCCCCTTTGGAAAAAAAACATGTACCCATGAATTACCATATAGGTGGCAGTACACTAAACACAGAAAGTGTGATAAGAGACTTAGGGACACAGGTGGACAGTGGTCTCACTTTCGATAACCACATCGCCACAACAGTCAGGAAATCCTTCTATGTGGCACACCTCATTACTAAGGGCTTTTCATCTAGAAAATAGGAGGTCATTGTCCCACTGTACTCATCCCTCATTAGACCCATTATAGAGTATAATGCCCTGTTTGGTATGTACCTCACAAGGCATCTGCAACAGCTGGAAAGGCCACAGAAATACCTCACTAAAAGAATCACAGGCCTAAAGCAGATGCCAAATGCTGACCGTCTAAAAAAACTCCAGCTATACTCTGTGGCATATCGTATCCTCAGAGGCGATCTCTGCTTAACATACAAGGCCATGTCAAACCCTGAGCTGTTGGACATGCTCCACTTAAAGAAATCCCAATCCCTCAGAGTGACATGCTGCAGGGATCTAAATCTTGTCATCACAATGAACAAAACATGCTGGAGGGATAGGTTCCTGACCCAGAGATTCCCCATACTTTGGAATAGACTGCCCATACATGTAAAGCAGAGTGCCTCATTGGCCCTCTTCAAAAGGAACCTTGATGATTGGATGGGAGTTAGGAAATTCACCCCGGGGATCATGTCAGTCGCCCTGCTAGACAGGGGACCAGAGAAGTAAATATTGTGGGAAGAAATATCCAGGGAATTGTTATGGCTAGGCTTGCATAGGCCCTAGGGCCGATAGCCTAGTACCAACCTATGAACCTATGAATAGACATAGAAAGACATAGATAGTATACATTACTACACAACCACTCCTTTAGTTCTGTAATGGTCCAGTAGTTAGCCAAGGTTGTGATATACTGCCCATGCAGTATTCTGTCTTTTATTGTTTTGGATGTGACAAGTCCCAGTAAGACATGCTGTTTTCTTTTTCATCGATATTTCTTGTAAATTGTAATGTAAGCTGAGGCACCTGGGGCAGCATCATACTTGTAATGAGGATTACTTTATACTTTCTCCCTCTCCTGTCTGCATGCTCAGCAATACTTTGTGACTGTAGCATGCAGTGGGAGTCGGTGCTGGCATGACACTTCCTTCTACAGTGGGTTAAATCCTTCAAGACTGCCCTGCCTGCATTCAAGTACCCCCATAGTTCTGTATTGTGGAAAATCAAACCTTTTGAGGGTGTCCCAAATCTGCACCCCTCCATCACATCTACATATGGACATACATATGCTCAACCTGGACCATTAGATACCCAGGTTGCTGCTTGAACTCTAGTCATCTGGTTCATATTGAAGACTTTAACCCTGTAAGCCTCCGATGCATGTATTTTTGAAAATATTGTTGAAAAACAGACTTCAATTAGGTCACAAAATTTATATTCAGAATTTAACAGTCTAGATCTAGAAGCTGGTTTTGAATCAGTGGACATTAGGAAGAAATCAGAAAAACAAAAGAAGGAAAATATGCAGAAATTTTGAAAGAACTCAAAACTGAAGTTGAAAAAGGGAGTAAATATGTAAATGATTTAGACTTTATTTATTTATTTATTTACATTTGTTGACCAGGAGAGTCCGACTGGACACAGGTCCATTTACAGCGGAGGCCCGGGGAGAAAAGCTCCACATTAAGTATTATTTGCATTATACAGTTAAAAAACATAGCATTTAAAAATAGACATTAGTCCAGCTAAGGACGCAAAAAAGAATAAAACATAGATGTACAACAGCTGTAGAACATAGTACAATTTTAATTTAGAAAAAAAAAATATTTAAAAAAAATAGAGAAAACATTATTAAAGTTAAGACAATAGTTTTTCTCAAGCGTAAAAAAGTAAAAAAATAATTTTTTTCAGGGTTAGGAAAACAGGATAAAGTAAGAGATGGAAAAATTGATGCAGTTTATAATGAAAAGAGAATTATTGTATATACCCAAGAAAAAAATATGAATGTAAGTGAGAATGTTGTTTATGAGATGTATAAAAAGGAAAATACAGAAAAAGTTCCTTAATTAACAGATGATTTAAACAGGGAAGTAGAAAAAGAAAGGTGAAATAATAACAGAAAATTATAAGGGAGTGAAAATAAAACTCAACACCAGGTTCAGATGGAACAGGATATCTTTTTAATACAATATGAATGATGATGAAAAAAGAAGTTATGTCTTACCATAATGTTCCATCCGTGTTGTTGATCTTCATTCATTCATTACTGATTGGTTATCAGTTCCATCCTAGGAACCGAGCCAGCAAAATATCAAGCTCGCGTCAGCCAAAAACTCTCGGACCAAGGTCCTACCCAGAATGCTCTGCTCCCTGTTACCTCAGATTGAGTTTGCAAGTTGATAGATAAAAGTAGAGGCTACCTCTGGTCATAACAGACCTACAATAAAGGAGTATATGAGATCAACCAGGAACCTCCGGAGGGGGACAGAGGGTGGGGAGTAATGAATGAACGAAGATCAACAACACAGATGGAATGTTATGGTAAGACATAACTTCTATATCTGATGTTATTAATCTTCATTCATTCCTTACTGATGGGACAGAGTCCCCAGCTACCTGTATCCCTGGGTGGCCCTCATGAAAGGACATTCCTGAGCACCATGGAGCCAAAGGAAGCTGTACCTCTGGAGGCCAAGTCCAATTTGTAATGAAGAATAAAGGTATGAGGTTTGGCCCAAGTTGCAGCTGAGCAAATATCATTGAGGGAAGCCTTAGCATGGAAAGCTGCAGAAGCTGCCATATACCTTGTAGAATGTGCTTTCACTCTGGGAGGCAATGTGATGTTGTTCTTGTTGTAGTAAAGGTAATACAATTTCTCACCCATGACACCAATATAACTTTAGAGACAGGATGACCTTATCTAGGTCCAGAAAAGGCCAGAAACAGTTGGTCTGATTTACGGGTAGATTTTGTTCTGTCCAGATAAAATTGTATTTGCCTATGAACATCCAAGGAGTGCAGGCAATACTCTCCCTTGTTAGAATGATTAGGAAAGAACACTGGAAGGTCAATAGACTGGATGATAGATCGTTCTGACACCACTTTTGGTAAAAAGGAAGAATTAGTTCTCAGTGATACCCTATCCTTATGGAAGATAAGATATGGAGGTTTGATGCATAAGGCTTGAAGTTCTGACAAGCATCTGTCTGATGTGATTGCAATCAGAAACAAAGTTTTCCAAGAGAGAGATTTTACATCACATGAAGATGCAAGTTCAAAGGTGGGGAGCTGTTAGGGCTTGCAGAACCAATGCCAAATCCCAAGATTTTACCGGTTCTCTAAAGGGAGGTTTTAAGTGGATAATCCCCTTTAAGAAAGTTTTACAGAGTCTATGTGACATAAGTGAAGAATCCTAAAAAATCAATGTGGAAATTTGAGATGGCAGCTAAATGCACACAAATAGTAGAGGCAGACACCCCAGAGTGGAAAAGATGTAATAAGTAATCCAAAACCACCGAAACTGGTGTTGACAAGGGGTGTAATTATTTATTCACTGCCCATAGAGAAAACCTTTTCCATTTATTGAGATAGATTAGTCTGGTGGATGATTTATGAGATGCAATAAGAATTTTGCGCACAGGGGACGAGAGGTTTTCCTGCCTGGCAATCACTGGAAGCAGAGAAACCAAGCTGTCAGTTTCAGGGTTGTTAGATTGGGGTTAGTCAGATCCTGCAGATGGGAGATCAACATTGGGGATGGATTGAGGATCCACAGGTGAGGCCAGAGGAAGGTGAACCAGACTTGTCGAGGCCAATATGGAACTATGAGGGTCACTTTGCTATTCAAATGGTGTGCTTTCTTCAGAAATTGGAAGATGAGGGGAAGAGGACGATAAGCATAAAGTAGACCCAAGGGCCAAGCATGGACTAGAGCATCTCTCGGTGACTGTCCCCAAGGTGGGATCAGGGCAAAATAATCGCTGCACTTGTAGTTGGTTGGGGGAGGCGAATAGGTCTTAGTAAGGCTGGCCCCAGCGGTTGAAGATTCTTGCCGTTATCGTAGGATTGAGGGACCACTCATGAGGTTGTAGACTGCACCTGCTCAATTTGTCCACTATCACGTTGGAGCTCCTGGGAATGTGCATTGCAATTAGAAAGCAGTTGGAAGTTATCGCCCATTGCCATATTCTCAAGGCCTCTTGGCATAATGGGTAAGATCTTGTGCCCCCTTGTTTGTTGATGTACCAGACCACTGACATGTCTGACTGGATCCCAATAATCCCTGATGGAAGGATGGAATGAAGTGCTTGCAAAGCTAGTAGCACCACCCTCAGTTCCAGGACATTGATATGCAAAAGGGCCTCTGTCTCTGACCAGGTGCCTTGGACTGAGTTTCCCTGACATAGCCCCACCTCATCCCATCAGGAATGCATCTGCGGTCACAGTGGCTTTCGGTTGATGGGCGCTGAAAGGGCGAGACCATAGTTGGGGATTTTGAGACGTCCACCAGAGTAAATCTTGCTTGCATCTCTGAGTTACACTTATCTGAAAAGACAAAGGATGTTGTAGAGGGTATCCCTGAGTGAGAAGTAACCACTGAAGAAGCCTCATGTGGAATCTGGCTAGAGGAGCAATGGTGATCAAGGCTGCCATTGACCACAAGAGTTGGAGTATAGATCGAGTGGGAGATTTGTGGTAAAAGAGCAGCAGTTGAACCTGTTGCCTTATTCTTTGAAGCTTGTGGTCCGGAAGAGATGCTGTGCAATTTCTCATGTCAAACAGTACCCCTATGAATTCCAAAGACTGAGCTGAGGTCGTGTTGGACTTCTCCCAGTTTATAGTGATTCCCAGGCTTTGTGCTGTGAAGAGAGTGTAGTGCAGGGCTTCTTCCAGTAGATGCTTGGTAGGGGCAGTGAGGAGCCAGTCGTCTAGATATGGAAATGCCTGGAATCCTTGAAGTCACAAGTGAGCGACAACCACTGCCATGCATTTGGTAAACACTCTAGGGGCTGTAGAGAGACTGAAGGGTAGAGCTCGAAATTGGTAGTGACTGGCTCCTATGTGGAAGCGGAGGTATCTTTTTCAGCATTTGTCCATACTGTATGTGGTAATATGCATCTTGAAGATCTACAGAGCACATCAAATCTTCTTCCAGGAGAGGAAGGATAGACTGAACCATGACCATCCGGAATTTCTCTGGTTTTACAAATTTGTTCAGTGTGCTGAGATCCAGAATTGGTCTTCAGTCCCCTGTCTTTTTTGGCACTAAAAAGAACCTTGAGTAAAAACTGGATCCTATGTGGTCTGGGGGAACCATCTGGATGACTCTCTTTTGTAGCAGCTTTTGGATTTCGTGTGCTGCTGCTTCTCTGGGTGGAACGTTGGGTAATACTCTAGATGAGATTGGACAAAGAAAGAAGGGGATGCACTAGCCTCTGGATATTATCCGTTGTACCCAAGAGTCAGTGGTTATATTTCGCTAGGTAGAAAGGCACAAGGAAAAATGACCCCTGACCACTTCCAGAGGTGAGATGTTGGGCAATGCTTCAGGAGCACTGATAGGGTTGGTCAGAGAATGAATCTCTGGAACCTCAGTTTCGTGGACCTCCTCTCCCCTGAAAAGGGAGCCTTCCATTGGAGTTTTCCCCTCTGCCTCTAGGGGAGAATTCGGCACATGTGTCATGGAAAGAGCTCTGTGATTTCCTGTGACACATCTTCCCACTCCTCTGATTTCTGGACTAGAATCATTGAGGAGTGGAGTGTCTTGACACCAACGGCAGATAGGGTCTTGCCATATTGTTCACACCTTACCAGCAAATCTTTCACTTTAGGGCCAAACAAAGAAGTGGCCTCGATAGGGGCATTCATGAAGGAAGCCTTAAAGGAGTCTGCAAAGTTGGAAAGGAGCATCCAGGCATGTCATCTGGTGACTATACCCATGCCTGCTGCTCTAGCTGCTCCTTCCATTGCATGAAAAAATAAGATGCATGGAAGAATTAGAAATGGACTCTAGGGTGTCTATCTGAGAAACCACATTATCACAGACTTCGTCAGAAACAGCTCCTGCCAAGGTTTCAGAGAGCTGGTTGATAGGATCTCGCTGAAGCCTGGTAAAATGTGCCAAATAATTCACAGACCTTACAGTAAAGGTCGATGAAGCAAACACACGCTACCCTAATCTGTCAATTACCCGGGACTCCTTGTTGGGCAGATGGACAGTTTGGCTCTTTTCTGCCAAATCCTTCTTAGTTGCAGCCACCAACACCATGTCATCTACTGGAAGACCTCATGACCAATGGGGGTGCTCAGCTGGGGGTGATAAGATTTTATCTGGCCTCCACGGTATCACCTCCAGGGTGTCAGCAGCCTTCCATGCATGCTGGACGATGAGCTGGATGAGCTCATCGGCTGCTGGGGTGACCCAGGAGGTAGGGGGCCAGGCACGAAACTCCTGCAGGAATACAGATTCCTCAGAGGAAGGATTGGAGGACTTCCAGTCACCCCTCTGTCTAAGGATCTCGAGGATGTCACCGAAGGACCTCATCAGAGGGTGACCGTGGGACCCCTCCCCATCATCAAAATCCGTATCTTCAGTCAGTCACTCCTCAGTGGAGTTCATGTGCTTCCTCTTGCATGACATTTTGTGTGGTTCTTCCTCAGTGGGATGTTCTGGGGAAGACTGCAAAGAGGGGGTCTCCTGAGGAGGAGAAACCTGAGGCCTTTGTGCCCGGTGTCAGGCGGTTGCGGCTTGTAAGAGTTGCGGCACAGGGGGGGGGGGACTCTGACATGTGAGGTTTGCCAGTGGAGGCAAGCACCCTCTCCATGGCATGGAAGGCCAGCCCACCCAAGGAGGGATGGTAGCCCGGAACTGAGCATGACAACCTCGGAACCGATGTCACAACCTGCCCCGATGAGCCAACCCCCAGACTAGGAGTCTCAAGAGGACTGTGAAGCGTGAGAGAGGGAGGATTCCTGGAGGGTGCCATGGAAAAAATCAGCATGGAACCAAGAATGCCCTCTCCCACAGCACAGCCTCTGGACTGAGAAGAGCCCGAGGGCCACAAGGATGACTCTGGTTCCAAAGTGAGATCCACTATTGGAGTCGGAGGAAGGGAAGCTGCTGTCAGAGTAATGGGCTTCGATGTTTGGGTAGAAGTCGAAGGAGGAGTGTACGTTGGAGTTTGAGGGATATACCTTCTCCTGAGGGAGGGAACGTGAACTTTGATGGGTGTGAAAGACCTCTGGCCACAAGCAACTGGTCAACAAGCCACAACACATCTTGCTAAGAGAGGCTCATGGTCGACCTCGTAGAGAGACCTAGAAAAGGACTATATTGGCTACCAATGAATGGATCCAAGGAAGGCGAGTACATGGTCCTTGCTAATTTGAGAGGTGCAGAGCCCGGAACTGAGGATGTCTGCACTGATAAAAGTGGTGTGGAAGTCTGCGCAGATGATGTCAGCACCATAGAAGGTGAAGGTGTCTACACTGTAAAAGCAAGTGTCTGCACCGATGGGTATGATGCCATCGAGGAAAGTGTCTGCACTGGAAACAAAGACAGTGCTGAAAAGGACTGCAGCGAAGAACATGGTGCCAAAAGTGTCTGTACCATGGAGGACAGTAATGTCATACTCGGAGCCGAAGGGGACTGTACCTGCATGGTTGATGCTGGTAAGGGCTGCAACAGAACTGTCAGAGCTGTAATTGTCTGCACCAGGAACTCCGGTGCCGGTGTCAATAATGAAGACATGGCTGGAGCCAGAATCAGTTGGGCTGATGCCAAACCAGCAACCGACAGGGTCACAGGTGGCAGCACCAAAGTAGTAGTCAATTTCACCTTCTTATGAGTTGACTCCATACGATCTTCAGAGGGAGAAGAAAGGAGCGACCTCAATGAGGAAGAGGATGAACACCTCTTACGGGGTTTAGCAGGAGGAGGTGTGCCCTCCAACCCAGAAATAGCCTCACAGAAAGGAGATTTGAGAAGACCTTTCAAGATTAATTTGTTCTTTCTCTCATTAAGAGTCCTGGTAGCCGAATGACTGCTTCAAGTGATGATTTCAACAAGGAACGTGTGTTAAAAAATTTTTTTTGGAAAGGGGCTATCCATTGGACCTAGTGAGGGGGGTAGAGGCAGAAGTAATGGCTGGTAGGCCTACTAAATTTTAACCTATTTTAGGACAAAGGGAACTGATTTATAATGTTGCAGTAAAGGATCAAAATGTTAAATACAATAAAGCTATTGTATTAGAGTACAACACTTTAAATGGAGCAACAAAGAGAATTATTAATTCTGAATGGGAAAGGTTTGTAACCATCTCAGACTCGGAAAAGCTTCCCAATAGCCCCTTGAAAGTGGTATATAAAAATTCCTCTAGTTTGAAAAAAATTCTTGAACATGATGGTAAAAAGTAGGAGGAGAATAGGGACTTATAAGAGTGGCCACTGTTCCCAATGTGGAAGTATAGTTAACACAGATAAACTTTTTATTGAGGGTAGGAACAGGTGGGTATACAGCCCTAGATACTTTAACTGTGAAGCTATGGGGATAGTATACCTCACTTTGTGTGTTGAATGTAGATCCTTTTACATTGGTAAAACTGAACGTAAACTTAAGAGAAGGATCTACGAACACAAATATGACATATTGAACAAAAAGGAAATGAACACTTTATACAAACACATCAAGGTATGCTCAAAAGTAAATTTCAACTTTCTTGTTTTGGAACAAATACCAAAAGAAATTAGGGGTGGGCTATGGGAGGAGAAAATGGAATTCAGGGAACTTTGGTGGCAAGTTACCCTGGAAGCATCAAGCCTCCCCCCCCCCAGTTTAAATGATTTTATATCTATTGTGCCATTACTAAAGTTGAGATCTGCTAAGGTATAGTTTTTATTTATGATGCAGAATGCCACTAGATGGTGCAATAATATTGGTTTTTTTTTATAACTTTTAAACAAATTTAATAGTTTTTACTTTTTAATTTCACTGAAAGTATTTAATGAATGTGAAAGTATTTATGTAATAATATGTTTTTAATTAAATGTTTTAACTTTATTTTTTATTAACAAATAATTTTGTGTTGTTGTTGTGTCTTTCGGCTTTTCCCGGTTAGGGGTCGCCACAGCGGAACTCCGGTCTGCTAATGATTGGCAGTAAGTTTTTACATACCGAGTTGCCGGCTCTGACGCAGAACCTTCAACGAAGGTACACCCATTCACACATATCTCCCCACAGAAGAAGCTGTAGCTGAGAATTGAACAGGACAACATCGTAGTGTGAGGCGACAACGCTACCTCAGCACCACCACTGCAGTTAACAAATAATTTTGTGTAATAACATGATATTATAACAAATAATTTAGTGTAGTAACATGATATTTAAGTCTTTCTATGCTACTTTATAAGGGAAAAGGCGAGGAAGTGATTGGTTTAAACAACTTCCGGTATTGAGCATCACCAGCTTGATGTAGTCTGGTGCTTCATTTGTTTTTGGTTAGGTTCAGAGATCATTTAGATGGAGTCTGCCTAAAAAGGGACTATGGGGGCAACAAAGGTTTTAGCCAGTATGTGCACACCCTTCAATGAGAGGTGCAGGCCATCCCAAGCAAAGCAAGAGTGACCAGCATCTCCTCCCTTACTGATACACATTGGATTCTTCTAGAATGACACCTACCATGAATTCAGTTGTTGAAGTGAATAAGCTTTCCCTGTACTTTTACATCTTTGGAGGAGTATGAAGGATTCCATTTAGAACCAGTGTCTTATCTGTATTTATGATATCCATGGAAAACGTTTTCATGTCTCTCTCTGCATATACACCAGGTTTTTCATACCACCATAGATCACTTTCATGCCATAATCATATCTGCTTAGCATAATGGTCTTTAGGGTCTTTGATATGTTGGAGATCTTGGTTTCTCAGAAGCAATTCAGTGCCACCCTTTCTTTCTCCAGCCATGTGAAATTTGACTCAGTGTGTCTGAAAATGGAGTCACAAAACACTAGTACACCAATTTTTGAATCATTAGTTAGCTAGTGACCCTTTACTGCACTAGTGCTAATAGAAGTTTTAGTGTTTGATTTATGCTGAGCCCTAGCATTTTGAAATTATCCAACATATTTTATAATGGTAAGATAATTACGTTTTCAAATTCCATTTGCTAGAGCAATCTTCTTATTTTATTCATACACATCTCTTCCCTGCCTGTCAACCCATTAGCTCTGGTTATAGTAACAGTATTTGCCAAATGCATTGATACTGTTCTTATAAAGGAGGTTTTAGTTATTCCTGTAAGTCATGACTAAAACCTGGGGCTTTTCGGTAGAGTTTGTGGAAAAGATTTTTAAGTAATTATACTTGTATTTCTTTGTAGGTATATAAAAGCTGATAAGTTTAACGTTAAACTATTTCTGATGTTTTGTTACTGAGGCTTGCTTGTGTTTGATGAATAATGGCTTGTTGCTTTGGAGCACTACCCGGGTTTCATGATTTTTGGAAATTATTGTGGCTGAGCTCACCAGTGAAGTTTGAAAACCACTAGTTTCTCGGTTTTTCATTTTTTTCTATATATAGTAAAGAATCAAGCTCAGTAAGAGCTTCAGTAAATTCCTCCTTTGGTTTTAGTGATCTGCTTATCCTGCATAAAATCTCATTTCCAGAACATACTAGAAAATTCCGATATATCCATTAATCATTGCTGTGGGACCAAAATTTCCATTCTTATTCAAATCTCAAATGTCAGAGTACCAAGTTCCCATTTTTACACACACAGTCAGTTTAGTACACATAGTAAACCTAGAGCACTTGATTAAGATTGAAAACTATTCTCACAAACACTGGTTAATCTACAATGTATGTACTGTACCCTTGTACTATGTATGTATTCTGCCTATGTTCCAAATTTCAGCTGTACACCACAAATCTATTAAGTACCTTTATTTTTAAATATTTTTTGTTTGTTATCTCTACTGTAACTGTTGATGTGCTGCATACCACTGTAAAAACATGTATTTTGTAAATTGTGTGTATACTGATCATGTCTATGTATCTGTAATTTTTCTATGTGGAGCTTTTCTTCCTGGGCCTCTGCTGAAAAGGGCCTTTACGGCTCAGTCAGACACCCTTGGTTAACAAATGTAAAATAAAATAAAATAAATAAAATAAAATAAATTTATGATTCTTCTAACATCTAAACAGTAGAAAAATTGGAGACAGTGTACTGTGAACCTTTCAAATGAAAACAGGAAAAAAAACCCACTAACTCACTAAAACTCCAAAAACTCGACCATAAGCTCAAATATTTCACAGCTGAATAATTAGCTTATAAGCAATAAGACAGAGCTGGCATTTGTACAGTTTCAGATTTAGATGAGGGACATGTTTATCCTCAGAAGAAATGCAAAGGCGTCATGTATTCATGTCTCAGAGTGATGATCTATCAGATGGCATGCTTTTACTTGATCTAGCTTTGCCAAAACCCATTGGTAGTTCAAGTGGTTATTCATTTTACATTGCCTATTGGTGTGAGTCTCAAACATGCATTCATTTTTATGACTCTTCCTTTTAACATGGCAGTTTAACTCAATGGGGTAAGGATACAAATTGCTAATTGCATTTATCATGTAGTACTGGGTCTGATTCATTTGTGTGAGTCTAAGCAATTCACTTAACCAGACAGTGCTTACAGATTGCTACAGAAAAGGGACATCTTTGTTTAGCTTACATTCCTTATTAACAAATGAGGGTAAAAGCTGTGCAAGTAATTTACAACTGCTGTGATAATGTGGTTAAGAGGCCTTGCTGTTGTAAGGTTTTGCACCAAGTCCAAATGATTGTCAATTGAGGATGAAAGACTTTCTAGTTAGGCTCTATTAAAAGAAAAAAAAACAGCTGTCTTTTTCATGACTTCTGTGAAGAGTGTTTATGTTAAGTATTTGAGTCCCTTTTAATGTCTGCATATAAAGACTGAACATTAGTGTTTTTCCAAATGTTATTCTCTGAATCCTGGCAACTTTTTAATAAACTTACACATTGTAAAGTAACAGTTGCATATTTTATATTTTCCTAATAAAGTGATTTTGCATGCAGAATGCAGACGTATTCTAAATTGTCATGGACAAGAACACTGATACATTTTGTTTGAAGAAGAGATCAAACAAAATTTGTACTTATTCATTTACTTATTTGCTTTTGTTTACCAGGATAGCCCATCTGGTTGCTAAAATGCCCATTTTTGTGGAGGCCCATATAGGAAAGCAAAGTAGAAATAAATCTTTGACAATTCAAAAGAAAAACAGTCACTAAACATTATTTACAAAGTATTTCAAAGCAAACGGTCAACAAAAATTATTTACAAAGCATATCAGATTACCTTCTGGCTATCAGTGGTTTTAATATATATGCATTTAAAAGTGGCAGATTTTGTCAGTCTTCATCTTAAATACATTTACATTGTATTTGTTGTTATCATTTTGAGATAGAATTTAAGAACTACTGACTCACTTCTTATGTAAATAATGTACAGGCCATTTGCTGTCTTCTGTTTATTTTATTTTATTTATTTATTTATTTGTCATTTGTTAACTGGGTTAGTCCAACTGAGCAATAAGCCCATTTTCAGTGGAGACCTGAGGAGAAAAGCTTCAAAAAACAAATACAATTCAAAATAGATTCTAACAGTAACAATTCATGATAGATATTTAATAATGTACATTTGTAGGATAGCAATTGCATTTGAAGTTCAGAACAAGATAAAAAATTGATTGTCGATATGGAGCAGAGACAGCAATTACATTTCAAGTTCACAACAAGATAAACAAAGTATAGAGCAACTGGAGGATGCAAATGATTGTTAGGAGCAAAAGCAAATTATATACAAGTGACAGTAACAAAACATTACAGATACCATCTTTATAGACTGTAGATATAGCAAGAGAGTGGAGAATATTTACAAACTAATTAAGATAGGAAGAGATAATACAGGAGTAGAACAAAAGTGTTATGTCATCTGCAGGTGAAGCACAAAGTCTAGAGAGATTTTAGTTGAAGTATTAAGGCAGGTGGAGAGAGGATGGAGGGATTTTATGTAGGGTCTTGACAGGGGCAGGACCATTTGTTAGGTAGGTAGCTTTTTAGCTCTTTTTTGAAGTTATTATTGTGTTTAATGTTTCTAGATTAGTAGGGAGTTTGTTGCAGGCTTGGTACACTGTGCATTTGTATAAAGGTTAGAGTATGTTCTGCAAATAATGGTCTCTCCTGTAAATGTTGGGACAAGTTACTGAGTATTGATAGCTGCATGGCTGACTTTTACCATTCAAAATGCAGGAATGCTATTTTGATGGTTTTCGATATGGTACTCCCAGAAGAGTTTTTCTATTTTATTTGGTAAGTAGAAATGTTTATACAAACATTTCCATGTAAAAATATTGCATTTTCTTAGGTTGTTAGGTAAATACTAGGCTAGCTGCCCTTGAGGGCTGTTTTAAGCCTAGCCAATTTCCCTTAAACGTGAGAATCAAATTCTGAAACTTGTGTCTGTGACATGAACTCCTTAACCATTATGCCGCCTCCTTTTTCCAAATCATTTTATATAAATACATTAAAGAAAATAAGAATATCAACAGCGATATACATCAAAGACATTTCTGACTGATAACATAAATTCCATTTTAACTGCTGAACAGGAGGAAAATACATTTTTAAAAAGAAAATGGTCCAGTGCTTTTTCTTACTTCTACTACCATGACTCTCACCCCCTTTATCCCTCCATTTCTGTGCTGCGGCATATTTTGGTCCTTTACTAACACCTTGTTATAGGCCCCCAGACCACAGAACCCTTTTACTTTACACCGTTCAGTTTGTATTCTCATTTTCTTAAATCCTCCTCTCATGAGTGCAGAGCACCCTGTGTTAGTTTATAATTTTGTTCTTCCTAATGTCTGCCACTCTGCATGGTTTTCCATAGATTTGTTGAAATTTTTTCTTCTTCTTCTGACCATGACTTTTGATCTAATGTTTAGGATACATTTTCATATCCCATTTATATCTAATTTTATAACGTGAAGCAGCAGTAAAATAGTGGTACAGAAAAATGTAAATATTTTATGAAGTCATATCCTAGAAATTAAGGGTCTATATTAGAACACCGAACATTCAAAATATTGAGTGTTCTAATATCGAACCCTAGCAATCAAAAATTCAAAACATCGAACATTCAGAACAGAAAATTTTTTCCTAGGGAAAAAAATTGCTGTTCCAAAACACATACACACAACACAAGCACACCAGACAAACAGCATTCCACAAACATACACCTAAAATCTGACACCTAACCCTACACTAAACTATACATACACCACTGACTATCCACTTACCTTAACCCAAACCCTAACCCTAAGGTCCGTCTATCGCACAGCCACCTCACCCATGCCCTAACCCTAACTCACCTACCCCGTCCTAACCCTCACATCCACACACACACTTACCTGACCCGTGCCCTAACCCTAACTCACCTAACCCGCACGTCCATACAATCGCACACTTACCTGAACCCAACCCTTAACTTTCCACCAGAGCGCTGAAAATACCAAAGCAACAGAAACGGACAACCAAATTCTTTCCCTAGGAAAGAATTTGGTTTTCTGCTTCTTCGATATTTTCAGCGTTCGCTAAAAATGGGTCGATATTAGAACACTCGACATTTTAAATGTTTGGTGTTCTAATATAGACCCGAAATTAAGTGTTCAATATTTTGTTAAAAAGATGAAAAACTGTTATGAGGTAGATGTTAATTGAAATGCTGTCACAAAAGCATGGGAGCAAACAAAATTTAATTTCAAGGAGGTTGTTTAGGAGAAAAGCAATGTTTGATATGTGTTCTTGTCCTGCATTTTTAGTCTTTTTTTTAGCAAGTACAATAAATAATACAATGCAGTGATAAAATGAAAAACACAATAATGATACAGATATGAGCACAACAGCAGTAAACAAGTTTGAGTACAGATGTAGTGGAGTGTAGAATAATCTAATGTAATACAAGGAAGCAGACACATTTCAATTGGGTGCATGATAACCCTGCTGTAAATTAATGTTTACTGATTTAAACATCAAGACTAACCTAAAGTTGATGCCTACTCGCTTAATCAAGACTAGTCTAAAATACAGACAAATGTAGCACTTTGCTTGACCTGTAATGGAAACCTATTCCATGTCCTGGCAGTATGTTGTGACCGGAATTTATACCTCTAGTGAGTCTTGGTTATTGTTGACATAAAATTAAGCATTTTTAGAGGCACTGGTTTTATGATGGAGTAGCAGGTCAAATATGATTGTATCTTTCATTACCCAAAAAGTGAGACAGATCACTTCAGAGCAGCTTTTAAGTTATCTAGCGGGATAATGAGAGGATTTAAGACCTTTAATTTTTGGCTTGAAAATCATTGGGACCTTTGCAGTTGAGTGATATAACTGGATTTTAACATATCAAAGGTGAGTGTTTTATTTAATGAGGAGTCCATTAAGGGAAGAGTACAGTTGTAAATAAGACTTATCTGATCATGAGGATATTACATTGGAAAAAGTGGAACAGATGGAAGGAATTCCTGACTATGTTTGAAATATAATTATCAAGTGAGAGAGATGTCCACTTGATTACCCAGGTCTTTTATAACAGTATCTGTTTGAAGAGGACCACTTGCTACATAAGAAGTGGGAGAATCTTTTTTATGTATCATGCTTGCGACCATTTTCAATACACCAGCTACATGCATATTCTCCTCCATTTTGGAGAACTTTAATATCACTCAGTGAATGGATAACAGTGCTCGTCTAACATTCATTAGCAGACTTGGGCAACCATGCTTCAGGGATATTAGCTTGGATGTCTGCAAAATAATGCCAAACAAGTGAGGTCCCAGAACCAATTCCTGTGGTACCCCAGGAGTTACAATTTGATCAGAGAGGGTACCAGCAATTTTCACTACTTGTAACCTGTTGGATAACTAATTTGTAATTAATCAAACAATGTAATAGCTTAAATAAAATTGGCTGACCTTTCAGTAATACCAGAAAGGGAGATAGTGTCAAAAGCCTATGGTCAAGGTAAGATAAACAGCATATGCAGAGTGAGCATTGTCCACAGCCTGTATAACATTTTCAAAGATTTTTGCTAGATCCAGGTAACAGGACCTGCCCTTCACAAAAACCAAACTAAGTGGAGTCTACATCACTTAAGTTGCGTGTGTCTCTTTAAATGAGTTCTGCTTTGATACTTTGCATGTCATTGCATATAAGAGTGGTGAGGCTGAGAGTTCATAGTTTATAGGTGTTTACTAGGCTAATGACCACAAGGGCCTTTTTAAGCCTAGCCATGCATCTCAAATCTTTGACAAGTTCTGATACCCTTGATAAGTGCAAGCATGGGCCAGGGAGATGAAATATTTACAAGCAGGGGGTTGGGACCTGAACCGTTTACAGGCTGTCTGTGTCCATTAGAGAGACAGATGCCAAACCAGGGAGGAATTTCCTGTTCCCCAAGATGCACTTGAATTGGGTTAGGGAGGAACTCTGCTTCACATGGATGGGTTGCCTGTTCCATGGACGGGATAGTCTCTGGGATACATACTTGTCTCTCCAGCAGGTCCAATTTATATCACAGATTAGGTTTAAGTCTTTAGAATGGGTAATTCTAGTGCTTATTGTTTTTTTGATATGCATAAGGTCCATCAGAGTGGGGTCTGACTATGTCTTGTATGCCAGGCATAGATCTCCCCTCTACAGCCTGTAGGAGACAGAATACAGGGAAAGGGCCTTGAGGCGGTCTGCACAGGACATGTTACTTATGCCATTCTTTTAGTGAGGAACCTCTGGGGATATTCCACTTGCTGGGCCTATAATTATCTTTGACTGTATAGGGGCCACCCTTGTGCAGAAGAATAACACTGGCTGTTCTCCAGGCATCAGGCACAATCCTTATGGACAGACTCAAGTCGAACATTTTAAGGAAATGATAGTGCATACTTGGCACTGATAAAATGCAGTCTGGTACATGATCTGTTGTGATAGAACATAATTATTAGCCTTTGACATTGGTTCTAAGACTTGTCCCAAGGCTATTTCATGGGAAGCTAATGGATGCATTGTTTTTACCCTCTGCCTCCTTTCTTCAGGTCTGTATATTTTGAACTTTTGTTGCCTTTGTTTATATGGCTTATGGAGAAGGTTGTGTACTCAGTGTTTTTATTACCATTACCTATAGTGATTTCATGCTGTCTGCATCATGAAAAAATTAAATCTTCAAATTTGCACACAGCAGTCTGCATGGGGTTCTGAGAGCTGTCTGTCCATCTGTCAGTATTGTTGAATTGCATCAGACTCCTTCATTGATTCCTCGTATAGCCAATACTACCTACAGAGCTGACAAGTCAAGTACGGAATGGAAATGGGTTTCCAGATCTTTCTTCCATATGTCACACACACAAAAACACATCTATAGACAATTCAAATAGGCTTGCTAACTTTTTATGTCTACAGTTCTGGACATGTACATGAAAGCAAAATGCGTGCAGAATGGAAATGTGTCCAGTAACAGCCAAAGTGACACATGGGTGGCACACCAGTGTGCCACCCAACAACAGCCCCTAAGGCAAGACAACATACCCAACACTTTAGTCATAGGTGACTCTATAGTCAGGCACATTGATGTCCCACTCACCAGGCTGAGCAAGGAGAAAATTACAGTCAGCTGCCTGTCAGGTGCCAGGATCCACCACATAATGCATGCAATGAAGTCAATCCTCAATAAGTACAAATACAAATCTGTCATTGTCCATGTTGGAGTGAATGACTTGAGATGTACCTCACTTGACTACATGAAAAGAGACATGGAAGAGCTGTCGGCTCATGTGACCCAGACAGGTATGATCCTAGCCCTGAGTAGCATCCTGCCTTCACCCAGAATGATACCACAGTATGATTGACTTCAACAATTGGCTAAGCTTCTGGTGTCATTCAAAGGGGATCCAGTATCTGTCTGCCTGGGATGACATGATCGACAAACCACGATGCTTTGCCAGAGGTGGTCTGCACCTGTCACCCCTGGGATTCAGGTTACTGGCTAAAGCTCTTGCCACCCCTATAGTCCCTTTTTTAGGCAAGGTTCAAAGGACAAAGTCACCACCATAACAGATATGAGCATGCAAAATGTGAAGGTAATGCTACTCAATGCTAGAAGTCTAAACCTCAAAACGCACTCTCTCGAGGCACTCCTAAAAATGGAGAACATCGATATCTGTGCAGTAACTGAGACCTAGTTCATGACTCCAGAGAGCACCCCTGCAGTACCAGGCTATAACTCTTACCACACTTTTCGGCCACGAAGCCAAGACCGAAACACTAAAGGTGGAGGAGTGTCCATATTCACCAAGGATATTCAAACCTCCAGGCTAGTTGCCCAACACAATACATCTGAAATTCACCAGGTTCAACTAACACTAGGTAAGACTGCAATCCATATTGTAGCTTGCTACAGATTCTCCACCATACCCCAAGATTCTCACTACACCTTTCTAAACATACTGGACAATATTAAGATACAACCAAACACCCTAATACTGGGTGATTTCAACTACTTGGGTACCAACACCTTTTCCCAATGGTTCTTGGAATTCATAAATTCCAACTCCCTGGATCAACTAATCCATTGTACCACCAGGGACTCCAATATCCTAAACCTGGTCATTACCAACATGGGAGATAGATGCTCTACACCAGTGGTCACTCCCTCATTGGTCAGGTCTGACCATAAGCAAATCACCCTTGACATCCACATCCCACCCCACCCCCACAGTAAGAAAACCTCTGTAAAAAACTTCTCCAAAGCCAACCTTATGCTACTTAAGTCAAAAGTGACAAACTTAATGGCACCCATGCAAACAGGAGCTGAATGTTCGACTGCTGAATCCTACACTAAGGCACTGTACGATCACATCCACTCATGCATGAATCATGCTATCCCAAAAAGAACCAAGATGCTCTCCTCCAAAAAAAGGAAGCCAATTTGGTGGTCCCCTGCCATAAACAAACTATACAACAGAAGGAAGAAACTATTGCAGAAAAGAGGAAAATCCCAGGATGCAAAAATCTCCCTTACCAGTCTCAGTAAGAAGCTGAGATCCCTCATAAAATCCTCCAAAGCTAGTTACGAAAATAAAATTGCCAAAGATTCCAAAGACAACCGCAAGGCATTCTATAGTTATGTCAAGAATCTAAATGGCAGTGCTCAGGTCTGCTCTGAGCTACAACAGAATGGCATTAAATATACTCATCCTAAGGATATTGCCAATATCCTAGCAGATCGATTTAGTGCCAAGTTCACTCCCTTCTCACTCCCTAAAGGGTCCATCTCAATACCAAAAGATTGCCAAATTCCAGTAATCACAGCCACACAGGTAGAAACCGCACTCTCCAAAGCTAAAAATACAGCATCCATGGGACCAGATGACATCCCGGGCTGTGTACTACATGAACTACAGAATGAACTGGCACCTCACCTAAGTGTCATGTTTAATCATAGCCTCACCTCAGGCTTCGTGCCCACTGAGTGGCGCACAGCTACAGTTATCCCACTCCACAAGGGGGGATCCACCTTGGATCCCAGGAACTACTGTTACATCAGTCTGATGAGCCTGATCTGCAAGGGCATTGAACGCATTATCATGGAACTTATAAACAAAGACATTGGAAACCTTAAAACACAGGACCCCTCCAGGTTTGGGTTCATGAAGGGCCGATCTTGTCTCCTGAACCTGATTGACTTCTTTGAATCAGTCTCCAGAGCTGTGGACGAGGGTAAGGCAGTCCACACAGCCTATCTGGACCTCACCAAGGCTGTCAACACCATCCCTCTCTCTGGAATCATAGATAAACTTAATAAGCTGGGCATAAATCCCTACATCACTCGATGGGTTGCCAACTGGCTTACTGACAGAACCCAGACTGTAAAAGTTGCCGACTCCAAATCCAGCTCCAGACAAGTGGAGTACCTCAGAGTTCAGCCCTGGGACCACTCTTGTTTGGCATCTACTTCTCTGAAGTACAGACCAACACTAAGGGACTTTGGCTAACAAAGTTCACAGATGACTGCAAACTGAGAGCCATTATTGAATCCCCAAATGATGTGGGGCCTTACAGAAACAGATGCTTGGTGCTAGAGCCATGGGCTCAAGCTTAATTTCAAGAAATGTATAGTTATTCCCTTTGAGAAAATGATGTACCCATGAATTACCACATAGGTGGCAGTACACTAAACACTGAAAGTGTGATGAGAGACTTAGGGACACAGCTGGACAGTGGTCTCACCTTTGATAACCACATCGCCACAACAGTCAGGAAATCCTTCTATGTGGCGTACCTCATCACTAAGGGCTTTTCATCCAGAAAAAAGGAGGTCATTGTTCCACTGTACTCATTCTTCATTAGACCCATTATAGAGTACAGTGCCCCATTTGGTATGTATCTCACAAGACAGCTGCAACAACTGGAAAAGGTCGCAGAAATACCTCACTAAAAGAATCACAGGCCTAAGGCAGATTCCCTATGCTGACCATCTAAAAAAACTGCAGCTATACTCTGTGGTATATCGTCTACTCAGAGGCGATCTTTGCTTAACATACAAGGCCATGTAAAACCCTGAGTTGTTGGACATGCTCCACTTAAAGAAATCCCAATTCCTCAGAGCCACACGCTGCAGGGATCTAAGCCTTCTCATCACAATGAACAAAGCATGCTGGAGGGAAAGGTTTCTGACACAGAGACTCCCCATACTCTGGAATAGACTGTCCATGTATGTCAAGCAGAGTGCCTACTTGGCCCTCTTCAAAAGGTACCTTGACGATTGGATGGGAGATAGGAAATTCACCCCGGGGATCATGTCAGTCGCCCTGCTAGACAGGGGTCCAGGGAAGTAAATATTGTGGGAAGAAATATCCGGGGAATTGTTTGGCTAGGCTTGTATAGGCCCTAGGGCCGATAGCCTAGTATCCAGCCTATGAACCTATGTATTAACCTCCCCTCAATTGGATTGTCATACAATATTACTATGCTCAAACAAACATATTCTTGTGTTCTTCAATTTCCTTGACAGTGCTCCTTAATTCTGGACTATACAGAACAATTCTGGTTAGTTGGCAACCCTAAATTCATAGTCATCAGCCCACCTACTGCATGTCTCTTTGATGTGGGGGAAAATATAGTACGCAGAAAAAACTCAAACACAGCTGACTTCATACAGAAGTCACCCAATCTGAGAACTGAACTATAGAACTTCTTTGTGTGAACAGATAATGCTACTTTCTACATCACTGTGCCTCCTTTAACTTTCTCCGTAAGAAGTAAGCAATGGAAGTATTCGGTATATGCTTTACTACTCGATCCTTCATCTTGTTCACTTTTGCATTATCTGATACGCATGTCTCTAAGTTTCTTTCTTTTTTGTTATTTTTACTAAGTCATTGCTTGGTTTACCTAAATGAGATGAAGCACACGTGCTCTAAACTTGCTAACTATGTTGCCATTGTGTGACTGTACAACCCTAAATATACAAAGCACTTAAACACATAATCACAGCTTGTTGCAGCTGATAAATCTCAAACATTTTATTTTTCCATAGGCCACCCCCTCGACGCCCTATTTAGGAACTTTGCCATCCATATCCTGCTCATATAATCTCACTCGTTTTCTATTACTCAGATAAATAAAGGTTGTTTAAATAGATAAAATAAATCCTGCTTCATATTCTCTTAAAGGGGCTGTTATCCTGAAGTCCATAAGATGTGATAAACATCAAGCCTTTGATATGCAGTATGCAAATAAGATTCAGGGAACAATGTATTTGGCAGTAATGTTCCAGAAGATAACTTGCAAGCAAATGAATATTGGCCTACTGAATGTAAACGTTATCCAATAACTGCGGTAGTCCTTTTTAGATTATTGCTTCTCAGACATATTTGTCTGTCTGTCTGTATCTATAATATCTATCATGGACAGTGCATTGGTGCAGTGGTAGCATTGTCACCTCACAACAAGAGGTTCTCTGGTTCGATTTTCAGCTGGGGTGCCTTCTTTGCAGAGTCTGCATGTCCTCCCTGTGTTTGTGTGGATTTTCTTCGGGTACTCCAGTTTCCTCCCATGTTACAAAGACAGGCATCTGGAGCATTTCTCCCTGGGCCTCCGCTGAAAATTGGCTTTGTTCTAAGTCAGACTCTCCTGGTAAACAAATGTTAAATAAAAAAATTAAATAAAAATAAATAAATCTCTTTATCTATCTATCCTTTGTTAACCAGGTTAGTTCCAATACCTTAGTAGCCTATTTTCATGGGAGATCTGAGGTGAGAATTATACTTCAAGGGAAATTTGGCTAGGACTTTGGAGAACTTCCCCTACTCGTTAGGTGCTGGGGACACTATTCACAGCTGCACTTCCTGTCTTCCTTTCCAGGTGCAAAGGTGGCCCGGAGAAGGACGTTGTTAACTGAAAGTATGGAGATTCAAAAGGGAGATACTGTGGATTTTATCACTGATAATCACTCAGCAGAGGCAGTAATTATATTCAAGAAGGAGTTGGAAGTTAAGAAGGTGTTTGGTGAAGATTTCAGTGTGTTGGATGTGGCAGAAAAGGCAGCTGAAGCAGTGAAATAAACAAGGGGATAAAAGGATTCATAAAATTTGTTACAGCAAAACTTGTTTGGGACACAAGATGCAACTCAAAGCTGTATTGTTACTATCCTCCATTTGGGTTGGTTGTGAGATGATTACCTTAAAAAATGATTTTACAAAGTGAACTGGAGAGTGAAGTGGCAGTATCATGGGGAGAAATCATGGACAATATTCAGGAGAAGGAAGGGAAAGAAATTCTAAAAGGTAAAAAATCTTATGCAATGACATTGAAAGAAGGGAAAAAAACAAGTAAGAGAAGAAGAGAAAGGCAGAGAAGTGGTGTGAAAGAAGAAACACGTTGTACATTTAAGCAGTAAAAAAGAAACAGAACTAGAGAGATGCAAGGTAGGGAACACAGTTATCGCAGCCTTGGGAATATCACCTAATGAGGTAAGAGCTTTTGTTCACCTTAGTGGAGAGACTTTTTGTGACACTATATTTGAAACTGGGCAATATATGGAGAATTTTTTAGAAAGGTTTGAAAAAAAAGAAAGACTGTAGCACATGGAAATCATATGTGGTACAAACCTTTAATAGAGAGACTAAAGAAAGAATTAATGTACAGTTTTGAACAAAGGTGGATAAGGATGCATTAAATGACAGTTTATAAACTGCATACAAAGAAGTATTAGACACTACAAAAATGTATGATGGAGGATTATGGACTGAGTGATGGGATTATGGGATTATTTTCAAGATAGAAAACATAACATTGTACATATTCCAAGTATAATAACCATTCTCCACCAACCACTGTAATGCCCTCTACAAATTAAATTGGCTAGAATTCCCGAATTATCTTACCTATATCCAACTCACTTACACTCAAAAACTTATCTTACATCCATCTCTCTGCCCCTCTCTAGCCTCTTCACTCAAAATGCATTTACCCAAGAGACTCCTGAGATCAAATAACCAAAATCTGATTAACTTCACAAGCCTGCTCATCCACCAGGCAAACAGCTACTATCCTTTTCTCTCGCAAGGCTTTGGATCTCCTTGCCACCTCTCATCCGCACCACCAATAACCACTCTACCTTTAAAACCTTACTTCATTCTCATTTTATATCCCTCTGGGAATGTTCCTGCTCTCACCCTACATAACTACCCTCTATATTATACCCTGCTTTAGCGTCTTCCTTCTGCTTTCATCTCCTCTCTCACTATACTACCATCACCTCCCTTTTTCCCACCCCTTCTCGCCCCTCTTACACCACCCCTTCTTACTATTCCCTCTTTTTTTTACTTCATACTTAAGCTCTTCCTGTACCAACTGTTCCCTGCTATAACTACAGTAAGATTCCTATCCAAACCTCCTTCACTTCTACACTTAGATTCTACACTATATATATGTATTTTGTCTACACTTATTGAAATGATATTTACCTTTTTCATTTGGTCTGTGTATATATGGTCCCAACCAGGGAGAATAATTACTGAAGGAAGGAGATGAAATAATAGTTACAGAGAGACAAGTGCATATAGATTTGATGAACCAGGCAGAGCCCAAGGAAGGAGAAGAAGTGAGATGGAGTGACATGGTAGAGAGAGTACTACAGGAAGAAAGAACTGAGAGACTGGAAGTACAAACAACAGCTGGTAAAGGGAAAAGAATGAAGGTATTCACAGCTGGTGGAGTAGCCATTTTCAAGGTTTATCTGTGCAGCAAGGCAATGAAAAATGGAAGCAGGAACTGAAAGGAGACAGATGTGAAGTTTCCCCAGCAACTACAAAGATGACCAGTTGTAAGAATCTAATTTTTCTTTCAGCTGCTCCAGTTAGAGGTTGCCACAGCAGCTCATCTGTTTCTTCCTGTCCTCTACATCTTGCTCTGTCACACCAACCACCTGCATGTCCTCTCTCACCACATCCATAAACCTTATCTTAGGTCCTCCTCTTTTCCTGTTAATTGGCAGCTCCATCCTTAGCATCCTCCTCGAAAAGTACTCATCTCCCTTAGCACAAATCCAAAACCTATGCAAACTCACCCATCTGTCTTTGTCTCCAAACCGTCCAACCTGAGCTAACCCTCTAATATACTCATTTCTAATCCTGTCCATCCTTGTCACACCCAATGCAAATCTTAACACCTTTAATTATGCCACTTTATCTGCAATTCCTTTCTTTTCTTCAGTGCCACCTTCTCCAACCCATATAATATAGCTGGTCTCACTACCATATTGTAGACCTTCCCTTTCACACTTACTGGTACCAGTCTGTCACAAATCACTCCTGCACTCTTCTCAACCCACTCCACCCTGTCTGTACTCTCTTCTTCACCTCTCTTCCACACTCACCATTACTCTGAACTGTTGATCCCAAGTATTGAAACTCATCCACCTTTGCCAGCTCCACTACCTGCATCCTCGCCATTCCTCTATCCTTCCTCTCATTTACACACATATATTCTGTCTTAGTCCTGCTGACCTTCATTCCTCTCCTCTAGAGCATATCTCCACCTCTCCAGGGTCTCCTGCACCTGTTCCCTACTCTCACTACAGATCACAATGTCATCAACAAACATCATAGTCCACAAGGACATGATCTCATCTGTCAACCTGTCCATCACCATTGCAGATAAGAAAGGGCTCAGAGCTGATCTTTGATGTAATCCCACCTCCACCTTAAACGCATCTGTCACTCCCACCGCAGACCTCACCACTATCACACTGCCATTGTACATATCCTGTATCACTCTTACAATCTTCTCTGCCACTCCTGATTTCCTCACATAATACCACAACTCCTCTCTAGGCACCCTATCATATGCTTTCTCTAAGTCTACAAATACACAGTGCAACTCCTTCTGACCTTCTCTATATTTCTTCATCAATACCCTCAGAGCAAATATTGCATCTGTAGTGCTCTTTCCTGGCATGAAGCCATACTTTTGCTCACTAATCATCACCTCCCTTCTTAACCTAGCTTCCACTACTCTTTCCCATAACTTCATCCTGTGGCTGATCAGTTTTATCCCTCTGTAGTTACTAAAGCTCTGCACATCACCCTTATACTTAAAAATTGGTGCCAATACACTTCTTCTCCACTCCTGAGGTTTCCTGTCACTTTCCAAGATTTTGTTAAACAATCTGGTTAAAAAAAACCTGCCACCTCTACTAAACACCTCCATGCTTCCACAGGTATGACATCTGGACCAACAGCCTTTCCATTCTTCATCCTGTTCATAGCTGTCCTTACTTCCTCCTGGCTAATCCATCGCACTTCCTGATTCACTATCCCCACATCATCCAACCTTCTCTCTCTCTCCCATTCTCTTCATTTATCAGCCTCTCAAAGTACTCTTTCTATCTGCTCAACACACACTTCTCACTTGTGAGTACGTTTCCCTTGTTATCCTTTATCACCCTAACCTGCTGTACATCTTTCACAGCTTAGTTCCTCTGTCTAGCCAATCGGTGCAGGTCCTTTTTTCCCTCTTTAGTGTCCATCCTTTCATACAACTCGCCATACACCTTATCCTTAGCCTTCACCCCCTTTGTCTTTGCTATACTCCTGATCTCCATATAGTCCCGCCTACTTTGTTCATCTCTCTGACAGTCCCACTTCTTCACCAACCTCTTCCTCTGTATACTCTCCTGTACTTCCTCATTCCACCACCAGGTCTCCTTGTCCTCCTTCCATTGTTCAAATGTCACACCAATCACCTTTCTAGCTGTCTCCCTTACCACTTCTGCTGTGGCAGGCCAGCTATCTGATAACTCTTCACTGCCACCGAGTGCCTGTCTTAACTCTTCCCTGAACTCCACCTTACAGTTATCCTTTTTCAACTTCCACCATTTGATCTTTAGCACTGCCCTCACTCTCCTCCTCTTCTTATTGATTGCCAATGTCATCCTACAGACCACCATCCTATACTGCCTACCTACACTTTCCTCTGTCACCACTTTCCAGTCTCCAGTCTCCTACAGACTGGCCCTCCTGCATAGGATATAATCCACCTGTGTGCATCTTCCCGTAGTCTTGTTTGTCACCCTATGCTCCTACCTCTTCTTAAAATACGTAATCACCACAGACATGTCCATCCTTTTCACAAAATGCACTACCATCTGGCCTTCTGCTTTCCTCTCCTTAACACCATACCTACCTATCACCTCCTCATGCCCTCTTTTCCCTTCACCAACATGCCTACTGAAATCTGCTCCAATCACCACTCTCTCACCCTTGGGTACACTCTCTACTTCATATAAACCTGCGTCAAAAAATTTCTTTCTCATCCATCGCACACCCAGCTTGCGGAATATATGCACTAAAAGCATTCGTCATCAGACCATCAATTCCAGCTTCATAAACATCACTTTATCTGACACACTTTTTACCTCAAAAACACTCAATGTAGTGACCCTTCAGTATAACCCCTACCCCATTTCTTCTCCCATCCACACCATGGTAGAACAATTTGAACCCAGCTCTGATACACCTGGCCTTACTCCCCTTCCACCTGGTCTCTTGCATGCACAATATATCAACCTTGCTTCTCTCCATCATATCAGCTAGCTCTCCCCTTTTACCAGTCATACTGCCAACATTCAAAATGCCTACCCTCACTTCCACACTCCTAACCTTCCTCCTCTCCTCCTGCCTTTGGGTTTGCTTTCCCCCTCTTCTTCTCTTTCAGCCAACTGTAGCCCAATTTCCACCAGCAGCCTGTTGGCTAACCAGTTGTTGGTCTTACAACTGGTCATCCAACCCTGTTGCTAAGGATCTGGTAAGGGAAGATTAAAGTGGTAAAGATGACTTATCTAGTCTTGAGGGTATTCCATTTCCTCAGTTATTGTTAACATTATTTTATCACCAGGGTTTAACATTAAAGACTGGCATCTGAAAGGTTTAACTTGCCGGAAAAAAATTATGACTGAGATTGAGAAAAGAAATACTGTCACACCATGGAAAGACTTTATTTCAGGACTCTGGACTACAACTGAAAAAAGAAAATAAATGTGCAATTTGGGACTTCAAATATGGATGAGCAAGAGTTTTTGTTCACTATGTAGTACAGAAAATGGAGTTAAAGAAGTATGTGATGAAAGAAATGTTTGGACAGGGGGTTTAGAAGTATGGGTAACAATGGATGTTAAGGATAGGAATATTCAACATATTTCAAATGCCGTAATTGTGAACAGTATGACTGTATTTTTAGATACTGGGGCCAACCCAAAGCATGTTATTTCTGTGGGAATGAAAATCATTTAACACCAGAGTGTAAGAAGTGAAGCTATAGCCAGTGCTGGGAAAGGAGACATTCAGCAAAAATGTAAGCCTTGTTGTAAAAAATATAAAGAATTTGAGCACTTCTGGTTTGACTGTACCATACAAGAAAAGAAAAGTGTTCATAAAGAGATAAGCGCAGATAAAAAGACTAGTAGAAAATGTTACTGTAGAAGATCTTAAAAGAGAAAGTTATATGTGGGAAGAGGGATGCTGAAGAAAGGTGAAACAATGCAGTGGTAGTTAGTAAGGAAATAACAGTTGAAAGCAATATTTTAATATGCAAGAACAGAGCAGATTTACAATTTTATAAAGTAAAGAGAAATTAGAGGGAGAAATGGAGACATGATATATGTTAAAGGTTTTATTAGTTTTATTTTTAAGAAAGGAGATAAAACTAATTTGTTAAATTGGAAGCCTTCAACATTAAATAATACAGAGTATATGATAAACTGTAAAATTCTTCACAATATGTTAAGGAGAGCTTTAGTATCTATTTTTTTTTGGGGGGTGTATGGAATTAAAGGAAGACCTGTAAGGATATTTTATTATTGCTTTGGGTTAGTTATCAATAGCATTATACTTCACGTGAAAAAATTCTATTGTATTAGCCTGTGATACTCTTAAGGTGTATGATATAGTATTTTGTGATGCTTAGTGTTAACCATAACCACACACAATGTATTCAAAGAATGTATATGATTTTATGGGCTGGTCATTTGTTAACATTTTTTTTGTGTGGGAGGGCAAAGGTATTTTAATTTTGTATGTTGTTAAACAGGATTGTCCTTTGAGCAGGATTTTATTCACCTCATCTATGTCCCCCAGTTTTTAGACTTGTATGACATCTTTATTTTTCAAATAGAAATTTTATTGATTTTAACATATATATATATATATATATATATATATATATATATATATATATATGGGTTCACTTCAATTCACTGAACTTTCAATTCACTGACTTTCATTTCACTGACACCATTTCACTGAAATTCATTTCACTGAAACTTCATTTCACTGACAACTATTATTAGCAATAAAATGGAATATGCCCCCTTCCCCACTGTAGTGCGACCCTGGAGTTAGAATATATAGTTAGGGGGGTGTATCATATGATATTCTTATGTTTTGATATAATATTGCTTAGTAAAAGAAAAGTAAGTGGGGGGCTGCACCCCCCACACCCCCCAATGTGGGGGGCTCTGCCCCCCACACCCCTAACTATATATTCTAACTCCAGGGTCGCACTACAGTGGGGAAGGGGGCATATTCCATTTACTTTGTAATAATACTTGTCAGTGAAATGAACTTTCAGTGAAATGAAGTTTCAGTGAAATGAATTTCAGTGAAATGGTGTCAGTGAAATGAAAGTCAGTGAATTGAAAGTTCGGTGAATTGAAGTGAACCCATATATATATATATATATATATATATATATATATATATATATATATATATATTTTATATATATATATATATATATATATATATATCACACTATCACAACAAAATGCGGATTAATCCTGAGCAGTAATACGGAAGAGATCCAAAACATAACCTATAATACACTATATGCATATGTGCTGATAAGAACAGAAAAAATTACTGCAAAAAAGAAATCTCTAAATGCAGAACTAGTTAAAAAATGATAAATATAACATACACATGCTGCAATTCACCCTGATTAATATTCAGATTTTAGGAGAAAGAGGGAAAATTAAATATCGAACTCAAACTTGAGCCTTATTCAATTAGAATATGGGTAATAGAGAGGAAACAAAGGGGTTAAAGGGTCTATAGGTGGGCAGGGCTAAGTGCTAATAAGGACATAGAACAAATCGTTGTTAATCAGTCAGAAGTACAAATCTAAAGTTCCAGAATTTCTGATATAAAGTCCGTTTATGAGGGTTAGTTAGTAACAGTTTCAGAGAAGTAATGTATTAAATAGCCAAGTCCTTAAAACCCCTCCAGGACAACTTGGAGCGATCTAGCCAGTGTTTAGTAATGTATAATTTGACCAAAAGGCAGAGTGAAATTAGGGCATGGAATTTGAGTTTTGGTATGTTAAGGTTGGTAACATGTAGTAATGCCATTTCCCAGGGCAGGGTTGATTTGTGGTAACCCATTGTATCACGTCTTACCTTGAGAGATAACCAGATACTGTGGGAGAATCTACAGAATCACAAAATATGAATAATATCTGCATGTGGATAAGAGCAGCAGGAACATGAAGTGGATACATTTGAATCAAATTTGTTTAAGTGGAGTGAAATATAAATTGTTTGTAATCATAAATTGTGTATAGGTAAGTTATTTAAAGGGCGAGAACAGAAGGGTAGATTTAATAGCTAAAGGTTTCTGCTCCATCGAGAAGTTAGTCCCTTGGTGAGCCCAGTAATCTCAAAAATAATTTTTCCCTGAAATAGAATTGAGGAAAAGGTTTTATAAGCCATGGGCAACATATTTTTCTTGCTGACTAAGTTCTGTAATATGTTGGCTGCTAGGTTATAATCAGCATCAGTGCTGGGATATCTGTGAAGTACTGATACAGTAAGCTCCCTTATTTGCCTCAAAGTAGTGATATATATTTTTAGGTAAATTTAAAGTGATTTGAAGATCTGTTAGGGAAAGTTGACTGTGTTTATGAATATCCCATAAAATGAATTCCTTGATTAAAGGGTAGCTAATCAAACTAATCATTTTGCAGTTCAGGTTTAAATTTGGGTTAAGATGGATTGGCTGAAAGAGGATAAGTGCACTCCTAGATTAAGGGATTGGGATAACTCCTGAAAAGTTTTTATTATATCTTTTAAGGAATGATGGAATTTTAGTTCTTTAAGGCTTGATTTGCTTAAAAAAGGAAGCGCTTTTGGGTTAAGATTATTATTTAGGGCATGGTTATACCACATTTTGACCCAAAGAGGAGTCCAAGTAGGAGAGTTTGATGATGTTTGGCAATTGTAATTATCTTATTGGCATGTATGATTCTGTGGTACAAACGGAGATCGGGCAACGCTAGACCACCCTTAGATTTCGGTAAAGTAAGTCTTTGATAAGATACTCTTACAACCTTAGGGTGTTATATGAATTTCGCAAAGGCTTTGTGCACTCTTAAAGAATAGATTTGGAGTAGAGGAGAGAGAGATGCATTGAGATGATAGAGAAGCTTTTGAAGAATATTCATTTTAATGATAGAAGTTTTAGTTAACTTAGGGAGTTTCAACTGTTGCCATCCCGGCATGTCTTGAGAAATAGATAAGCAAGATTTAAGATTCAGATCATCTGCAAAGGCAGTCAAGCTAGTATTAGTATTACAAATTTTGGGAATTGAATCATAAGTTCTCTGCAAAATATATAAGAAGAAGGGTTCTAAATATAGGTTAAACAGAAGAGGGGATAGAGGGCACCCCTGCCTAGCACCATTAGAAATCTTTATCGGTTGAGAATATTGCTTGTTTATATAAAGGCATGTGTAAGAGCTCTTGTATAAGGTTTTAATAATGTTGACAAGTTCAGGTGGGATGTCAAAGAAGTACAATACCACGAACAGAAAGTTCCAATTGACCCAGTCAAAGGCCTTGCATGCATCTAAAACCATTGCATTTCTAGGGTTTCTATCTGCTTTGGTGAGGTTTTATCATGGTTTCCAAGGATTAACTATTGTCCCAGGTATGTCTACTGCACATAAAACCCGCTTGTTCTGCCGACATTAAGGATTGTATAGTTTTTTTTACTACTGCTTGCAAGGATAGCCAAAAGAATTTTTATGTCCACGTTCATAAAAGAAATTGGCCTATAGTTGTTTCAATTGGAACTATCTAGGTTATTTTTAGGGATTAGTATAGTTTTAGAGTGGTTAATATAAAGGTCGGTAATACCATTATTTGAAATGCACTCATATAACTTAAGCAGGATGGAAGCTAGGATAGATTTAAATGTTTTATAAAAATCAGGGGAGTAGCCATCTGGGCCTGGGACTTTCCCTAATTTAAGATTATCTATGGCCTCTAGGATCTCTGGGATAGACAAAGGGGCTGAGAGGATAATTTTCTGAGTTTCATTTAATTTTGGAAATGTAAGGTTTTTAAGATAGTTTTCCATCTCAGCACAGGAGGAATGAAGATTATTGCTAGCATAAATATCCGAGTATATTTGGTGAAATCGTTGAATAATTTGTGTATCTGTTTTATATAGTGTATTTTGATGCTGTATAAGTGCAATTCTAGGGGATTTAAGCTTATTTTCTATCAGTCTAGCTAGAGCTTTGGAAGGGGTTTGAATCCATTTGGAGTATTTAGTTATATATCTTAATTCTTGGAGGGAGTAGTTAGATTGATGGAGTTCAAATTGTTCCTTTTGATTAACAACTCTTTTTCCATGTCCAGAGAGTAGTTAGCTAGGAGCTTATCATCTAGATTCTTAATCGCTGACACTAACCCATTTTCCTTCTCCTTTCTCATTTTTTTCAGATAGCTAGATTTTTTAATAAAAATTCCCCTAAGTACCGTTTTGCACGCCGCCCATCTAACATCAAAAGGGATATCAATGTCTCGAGAAGCAGAAAAGAGTTCTTTTAAAATTAGGGTAATTTCTTCAGTTACTTTCAGGTCTTTTAGTGTGTTACTGTTTAGAGACCAGTTAGAAGCTCTATTTACTAGGGATATATTAGCTATAAAATCTATTTCTAAGACTATAATTGAATGATCTGAAAGGAATCTTGGTTCAGTTAAGAATTTAATTTGCCTTTAACTAGGATATTAGACACCAGAAAAAAGTCTATACAAGACCAGGAGTGGTGACACTTAGAGAAATATGTGAAAAAATTGTTATTCCCAGAATAGCTATCAAAGGAAACTGGGTCCATCAAATCAAAATCAGAAATTAACTCTCTCAAAGCTAAGGAGTCTTGAGTGTTATGAACTTTAGATTTACTGGAGTGGTCAACATTAGGGTCAGTAACCGTATTTCAGTCCCCGCCTAAATATAAAGGTGATTTGGGAATTTAAGTAAAAATTATAAATTTTTAGGATGAATCCTTGTTGGCCTGAACATGGTCCATAAAGGTTTAGAAATAAAACTGGTTTATCAAAATGTTGAGTTAAGCATGTTCATAGGTTCATACTAGGCTATCTGCCCTAGGGCATTTATAAGCCTAGCCAGAATGTGTTTGGCTTTCGCCACCCATTTTAAATTTATTTTGCTATGCCCTTTTTCGAGGTTAGTATACTGTGCCTCTATCTAACAGTGGCACAGAAGTGATACCCGGGGTAAACCTACGATCTCCCATCCACTCATCAAGATTCCTCTTGAAGAGAGTCAATGAGGGACTCTGCCTAACCTGGACTGGGATTTTATTCCAGAGTGAAGGGAGCCTCTGGGTTATGAATCTGTCCCTCCAGCATGTCCTATTTATTTCAGTGCTGAGGTTCAAGTCTCTCGAGCGTAGCTCGATGGGATTTGGATTTTCTGAGGTGCAGCATGTCCATTAATTCCAGGTTGGACATGGCTTTATACGTTAGGCACAGATCGCCTCTGAACAGGCGGTATGCCACTGAGTAGAGCTGGAGTTTCTTTAACCGGGCAGCATATGGCATCTGTTTGAGCCCTTTGATCCTCTTGGTGAGGTACTTTTGGGGTCTTTCCAGTTGCTGCAGGTGTCTGGTAAGGTACATCCCAAAAGGGGCATTGTACTCAATTATGGGCCTAATGAGGGATGAGTAAAGAGGCACGATGACCTCCCCTGATCTAGATGTGAATCCCTTCATGATTAGGTGGGCTATATAAAATGTTTTTCTAACCACTTTGGCCACGTGGTTGTCAAATGAGAGATTGCTATCAACTTGGGTCCCCAGGTCCCTAATTACTTCTTCTGTACTTAATGGATTTCCACCTATGTGGTAATTTGTGGGCACTTTGTTTTTGCCAAAGGGGATGACTATACACTTTTTGGCATTTAGCTTGAGGCCATGGCACTGGCACCAGTTGTCTGTTTCTATGAAGCCCTTTTGGAGGATGCTTGTGTCGGCTGGAGAGTCGATTATGGCACCCAGTTTGCAGTCATCTGCGAACTTGGTCAGCCACAGTCCTTCCGTGTTGGCCTGTACCTCCGAGAAATATATACCGAACAAGAGAGGTCCCAGGACTGAGCCTTGTGGGACACCACTTGTAACTGGTTTGGAGTCTGACATGGCTCCAGCAATTCTAACCATGTGGGTTCTGTCCTTGAACCAGTTTGCAATCCATCTAGTGACATAGGGGTTTATATTTAAGCTGGTGAGCTTATCTATAATGCCCGAGTGGGGTATTGTATCGAAGGCTTTTGCGAGGTCCAGGTAGGCTGTGTGGACCACCTTCCCCTCGTCAATGGCCTTGGTGACTGTTTCAAAGAAATCAACCAGGTTTAAGAGGCAGGATCTGCCCTTAACAAAGCCGAACTGGGTAGGATCCAGTGTTTGTAGGTCCCCAATATCTTTATTTATGAGGTCCATGATGATCCTTTCCATAGCTTTGCAGACCAAGCTAGTCAGGCTTATGGGGCGATAGTTTCCAGGATCCGTTGAGGCACCACCTTTATGGAGAGGGACCACTGTTGCGGTACGCCACTCTTTGGGCACATATCCTGTAGTAAGGCTGAGATTGAACAGTAGTTTTATGTTTGGGTTTAGCTCTTCTTTGAGTTCATGTAGGACGCAGCCCGGGACACCATCTGGTCCCATTGATGCTGTGTTTTTGCTTTGGAGAGGGCAGCTCTTACCTGAGCATCTGAGATGTCAGGGGGGCAGCACTCTGCTGGGATAGATATTTGCCCTTTTGTTGGGGGGGGGTTTTGCGCTGAACCTGTCAGCTAGGATGTTGGCAATGTCTGTGGGTTCGGTGTATTTTTTGTCATTTTGGACTAATTCTGAGCATATCTGGGAATTACCACCCAGGTTCCTAACATAACTAAAGAAAGCCTTGTGATTATCCTTAGTGTCCTGTGCAATTTTTCTCTCGAAGCTGGCCTTAGACAATTTTATGTGTGCCCGTAGTTTTTGCTAATACTGATCAGTGATGCCTTCCCTTTTTGGGATTTTGCTTTATCATTTAGTAGCGTCCTCCTTCTATTGTATAGTTTGTTTATGGCTGGGGTCCACCAGACAGGACGTCTGCCTTTGGAGGATTGGGTCTTGGTTTTATTTGGGATCGCATGATCCATGCATTCCTGAAGGTGTTCATAGAATGCGTTTATAAAGGATTCTGCGGTCTGGGCTGTATTTTCCACAGGCCCGGGGCTTTGAAGGATTCCACCTCAGTTTTGAGGAGTGTAAAATTTGCTTTAGAGAAGTTTTTCACTGTGGTTTTCTGGGCAGGGGGTGGGGTCGGGATGTGAATACCCAGTGAGATTAGTTTATGGTCTGATCTTACCAGTGAGGGATACACTTCTGGTCTGGAGCATAGAGTCCCCATGTTGGTGATGATCAGGTCCAGTATGTTTTCCCCTCTTGTGGGAGTGGTAACAAGTTGTTCCATAGCATTTGAGTTTATAAATTCTAGGAACCTTTGGGCTAGGGTGTTGGAGCTAGAGTAATGCTCCCAGTCTATGTTTGGGTAGTTGAAGTCGCCCAATATAATGGTGTTTGGAGAGACCTTCATATTTTCCAGTGTTCTCAGGAAGGCCGAGTGGGGTTCCTGGGTTTGGGAGGGTGGTCTGTAGCAGGCTATAAACTGGAAGGCAGTTTTACCCACTGTTAGTTGCACATGGATAGTCTCTGATGCTTCGTGCTTTGCCACCAACCTGGAGGTGTGGGGATCTTTGTGGATAGGCTGATAGATGTAAAGTAGCAACATCTACCATCTTGGTCAGCCCCTTTGTTGACAATCGAAGGTTTAAAGGAAGTTTATATAATGATCGCTACTCCCTTGGAATTACTACTGGATCCCGATGTAATAATGTCTTTAACCCATTTTCTGTTCTTTTCTTTAAACCAATCCTCATTTGTCATGTGTGTTTCTTGAATAAAACAGAAATCTGACCGAGATTTACAGAGTAGGTGCATTAAAAATTTCTCTTACTTTTCTCTTGAAGTCCTCTGACATTCCAGGAAATTATGCTCCAGGCCTATCTATGGTTAATGGGAATTAGGGTTAAACTATGAGGGTATATGTAGTGCGAGATATATGGCTCAGAGTAAGCACCAATAAAATTGCAGTGTGTGGCATTGATTAAATATACAGCACAAGACTCTCTCAAACCTACCCCCTGGCCTATCCACAAAGCCCCTATCATTGAGAGAGAAAGAATAAAATACATAGTAGATAAGCATAACTTTAACATAATTATGAAATTCAGTTGAAAACCAAAATACAAATAATATTTATAATAAATATACATCAGTAATCCAACTCCAAACGAAGCCATCAGAAACCCTTCTTATCGTATCCAAATAGCTTCCAATAAGTGTTTAACCAGTTCTAAGAGTTGGTCAACTACATAGAATTAGACCCATTTTACTAGCCAAGTAGATTGCTGAATAAAGAAGCTTAGTAGACTATAAACTTAACAACAAATAGCTAATACTCAGAAAATGGCTAGTAAAATATATGCAAAGGAAGGTATAGAGATAGGAGAATATATATCTACAGGCTTACAATTATAAAGTAAGATTGTTTAACTTATATTCCCTCCCCTTAAAAATGCCTGATATAACCTAGTTTTAAACATATTAAAACCTTGTAATTACTTGTATTAATACCATAACATAGCAGAGAACCACAGTACAGATTTCAGTTACTGAACTCACAAAATGTGCTTAAAACATTGAATAAGAAAATATTAACATCTGTAAAAGCCTGGTCGATGGAGAGCAGTTACAAGTTTTCAGATTTGTATGACTAGATCGAGGAAGACCCTGTTAGTATTTAACTAAACTTCAAGTTGAATCCATTAACCTGACTTTGATGGACAAGCCTTCCATTGTAACCACAACTTTTATATTAGCATTAGAATATGACTTAGGTGCCACAACATGAACTGAAAAATGAATTAGTGCACAAAACATTATCATGTAGAGTAATAACAAAGCAGAGTAATAACCCCTGAACATGAATTCTGCAATCTTACTGTAACCGAGAGTTATACCAAATTCTATATAGAGCCAGGGATTTTCCAACAAATTTAAATAACTTGTAAAGGGACTGTCACCAGTTTGAGGCTCCATGCATAAGACCACAGACAAAAAGGGTGCCTTAGGGAAGAGCCTATTCTTGATCTAGAACTAGGAAGCGGCTGCACAGTTACAAAAACAATTCACCCTTCCCAGCAGCAGAACCCAGTTGGTAACCTGTTCTACGATCAAACAGACAGACCGGAAGAAATGAAGCAGAGCCCAACATTCTTGGATCAGAAAAAAATATTTTCATGAAAGAAAGAGAAGAAATAAAAATAAATAATAAAAAAAGATAGCAACAAATGACACAGGGCCTCCTTAACTCAGACACGGCACCACAGGCCACCCGGGGAATTACGCTAACATACTTCCAGCTTAAAAGGTGCACCAGCAAGGTCTTGTTAAGGTTGTCACTCTCAAAGTTTCCTAGGCCAACCAGATCCAAAAAAATGTTCCTGGGATCAGCTGGCAAACAGCGAAAGCAAGACTCAGCCCCAAATAAACACTTTTAAATACTGGAAGGTTATCAACCGTCATCAGTTGCCATTAAATGTGATTGGAAACTATAACTGTAGCCTCCGGTAAGTGAAATAATGCAGTCGGGTGCTTCATTGATTAGTCGGAGCCAAGCCAAAGCACTTTGTGAAAGCTTAGTCTGCTTCTTTGGGCGAGGACATTGAATATTTAATTTCTTTATAGAAGAAGGACAAGGAACACGGGAACTTCATTTGGAACTTGATTTTATGTGATATAAGGTCTGCACAGTAGGGAGAAAGTTTGTGGCACTTCTCTCTGATTTCAGGAGGTAGGTCTTGGGAGATAACAATTGACTGATTATTCCATACAAAATGATGTCGTTTTTTATAGGCTGAAAGGGTAGCTTGCACATCTTGATGGCTAAGAATTTTAACATAGATGGGTCTTGGGACTGAAGTAGTTTGCTGTTTCCGCTGAGCTCGATGTGCTCTTTCAATGATGCATTCAGTTGGGGGCTTCTGTCATGTAGCAGATTATTAAAAATTTGTGAAATGGTTTCAAGCAGGTGGTTTGGTTCATATTTCTCAGATAACCCCCTGATTATAAGGTTATTACACCTACTTCAAGCCTCTAGAACCAAAATTTTTGATTGAATGTCATTTATCGTTTTATCCTTAATTTTCAGCTCATCTTTTAGGTGTTCAATCTCCCTTTCATTTGTCTTGGATCTCCCTTCAACAAGTTCCACACGCTCGGCAATTTGGTTGATTGAAGTCCCGAAAGAGTTAATTTTTTCAGACAGATCTTGTATGGCAGATTCCAGAGGTAGCAGGGTGCTTTTCAGCTCATCCATTTGAATTGTTCCATTGACCTTCTGCTTGCCTGGTTCCTTTGAATGCTCTTGATAGGTTTTGGAAATTCCCTGTCTCTTAGGGATAAAATCTTTTTCAGGAGAAGAGGATATAGACGATAATTTAGTTTTAGATGTTTGGGTATCCATATTTCAGCTTTTTTTGGCATTTTTCTTCTCGTAGTTGCTGTCTGTTGCTGTGGTGCTGAAGCCTTAGGCCTCTATAAATCCACGTGCATGCTCATTTTTAAGTATTTTCTGAGCAATAAGTGTAGAACTAAGGTTCCAAACTGGCAATTTTTAGGTTTTCCAGATAGATCAGACCTAAATCAGATGAATCTTCAGAGATGAAGGGTCTTCACCAAGGAATTAGTGATTTTTTTGTAGTTAACCTTCTGAGTAGTGCAGGAGCTATGTGGAGAGGGTACTTCTCAGATGACCACCATCTTGGAATGGTGGTATGACGTCTTTTGACTTGGCAAGAATAGAGATTGTGGATGGTTTATGGTTTCCTGTTTGAGTAAATTATAGACACTACCTTACTCTTTTTTTGAATTATTCTTGAATTTCTATGGTGTCTTATTTTGTGTTTGCTTTCCTGGGTAAAATACTAATCTCTGTTCACCTTTTTCAGACTCAGGCTAGAAGCTTTGTCTGGTTAAGTGACTTGCTCAGAATTACAGTTAGGCAGTGAAGGATGAGGGAATCAAACCTTGCACCACTGGACCATAGGAAATAGCTCACTAACAGCCCTCCATCCTCTAAGCCAACTGCCAGATAAGGGAAAAAAAGTTCAGGCCTTTTAAATATTTCTGTAATGCAGTAAGTGTTTTGTCTGCATTAAAAAAAATGTAAAGGTTTTAGTAAGCTAAGTAACAGTTATTTCTTATTTATGTTTACATACAGTATTTCTATATAAGGCACATTTTTTGGAGAGAAACGTCATTATTTGCATTGTTGAAATAACCTTCTTTTGATTGTTTAAGCTTGATTGAAAAAAATGGAGTTTATAGATTGTCTTTTAGTAGAAAAGTAGATATACTGCACCCCTTCCTTTTAAGTAAATGGAGTTAGTATGGAGCTATATTTGGGTTTCCTATATCTAAAGAAAAGGATATCTTGGATATATATTTTCTTTTATCTGGGGTATTAGGCTAAACCCTATAAAATGTATTGTTCTTTATTGTCCCAAAGAAGATAGCAAATTAATTAAAAAAATCCCGTAGTTTACTTTAGTTCTTTACATTTTATTAGATTTTTGTTAAGGTATGACATAAAGATACTGATTCTTTTTAGGTAGTGTGTTTGTTTTGCGCGAAGTGTAATAGCTGGTGGGAAACTGGTGTAGTGCATAAAAGGAGTAGTAGTGATTATATTTTGATGGAGTATGAAGATAAGATTGTATGCTGGAAAATGCAAACAAATTCTTATTTACCAGTAAACACATTATGGTTGTATGGTTGACTATGTTATGCATACTTATTATTAGTGTGAACAGCCATGGAAAAATGTGGAGGTCTGTTATTAAAATCGTATCTAAAAAAGACAAAGAAGATGTCAATATAAGGGCCTTATGAAGTATAAAATTTATTCTCAGAGGATGTGTGCAATTTGTCCTACCGAGGAAACCGTGGCTAATGCTATAGTTCTTGTTATAAGAGCATTCTATCATCTCTACATATCTGCTCACCAAGAGTGTGATTGTTAATCTAACTACAGATGTTGAGGGGTTAAAAGTTACATTGGGTGGCAAATATTCACCTATTCAAATATTTAGTCTTTCTATTTGTTCATCATAAGTAACAACTGAACATTGCCCATTTAGAATATGCTATGTAGCCACATTGTAATACAGAAGTTTAGTGAAAATAAGGAAGTTTCTACATGAGAAAATCATGGGGACAGTGACTTCCACAATGTTCCAGATAATTCTTTTTTTCTTATTATTACTGATGAAGTATCCATCAATGGGCCCGTAAGAAGAAAGTTTGGGTTCTATATTTTCAGCATTTTGTTTTTGAAATTCATCATCTTGATTGTCAAAGGACTATTCTCTTCCAGCAACAGAATTCTTAGCATCTGCACACATCTAACTACTCTCCTGTCTCCTTTTTTGCAATACATACTTCCCCTTTCCCAGTTATTAATCCATTATTTTCTGCAGCATTTAAATACAGAACATTTGAACTATTTTTTTTAACTAGTCAGCTGAGCTGCAAGTATTTACTCACAGAAAGTTGACTATCAGATAGATAACACGGTATTGTTTTCAGTTGATCAAGCTACATTAGAATGTGACAATTTAAAAGTGAATCCAGTGCCTCTAACCTACAGAATTGTTACCTTTTTTGTTTTTCCAGTGTGCTGCAAATGTATTTGTTTCCTTCAGCTGGAGACACCTGGCATTTTAAGACATCTTTATTAAGCATGATGTTTTTAAAAAGTGAAATAAGTAGATATATGGTAAGAAAAGGAAAAATGTCTACAGATGTTAGGAAATCAGTCTATGTTGTGCAACTTATAAACAAAGGTATGGCATCTAAGTCAAGGAAGGCACTGTTCCACTGTATTAGGCATTCATCAGACCTGTCATTCAGTACAATGCCCCTTTGGTATGTACCTAACCACGCATATCCAACAATCGGAATGTCCATAGAGGTTCCTCACCAAAAGAATACAGGCTGTAAGTAACATGTCCTATGCAGACCACCTCAAGGCCCTGTCCTTGTATTCTGTCTTCTACAGGCTTTTGAGGGGAGATCTATGCCTGGCATACAGGGAATTGTCAGACCCTACTCTGATGGACCTCCTGCATATCCACAAAACAAATAACACCAGAATTACCCATTCTAAAGACTTAAAACCTTGCCTGTGATATAACTAGAACCTTCTGATGAGACAGGTATTTATCTCAGAGACTACCCTGTCTCTGGAACAGGCTCTCCATCCATGTGAAGCAGAGTTCCTCTCTAATCCAATTCAAGTGTAACTTGGACAATTGGATGGGGAGTAGGAAATTCATCCCTGGTTTGGCACCTATGTCCCTAATGGACACAGGCAACATGTAAGTGGTTCATCTCCAAGGCCCCTGCTTACACTTATTAAGGGTACCAGAACTTGTCAGAGATTTTGGATGCATGGATAGGCTTAACAAAGGCCCATGCTGTCATTAGCCTAGTACACACCTGTGAACCTATAATAACTTTTCTGTTGCTATTTTCATGCAGTGTACATTTGTTTTCCTTTTAAACAATTTTCATTCACTCCATCAACACATAAATTGCACAATTGTTGCCTTGCCTAAAATCTGAAGTCTCTATTTATGAGGAAAGTCCTCATCATTGATAGATGTGTTATATTAATAAATCAATAGCCTTTTAACCTTTCTTTGGAGTCATATTGCACTTTCTCAGCTTCCCTTAAGTCTCACTCCTCCTCCTCCTCCTTCTCCTTCTCCTGAATGTTATTCTGCATGTATTGTCACTACAATTTCCATTTATTTGTAGATAATTTGCATATTCCCTTTTCTAAAGATCCCACCTCCAGTTCTTTCATCTCTTTTGCAGTATGCAATACTTCATTTACAGTTGGTTTAGAGTATGACTTCCATTTTCTAGTAATATCTTTTTCTTTTGGTAGCCAATAGGATTAGACTAATTATTTACTTGTTTATTGCATTTGTTAACTGGGAAAGTCTACTGGGCCTAGGTGAGCCCATTTTCAGTAGAGGCCCAGGGAGAAAAGTTCCACATAACATTAATAGTACATACGAGAACAAGCTCAATATACAGTCTATATACAGTCTTAATACATGGAAATAAATGTTAAACACAATGGTACAAGTTATTTACAAACATTACACATCAAAATTGAGTAGAATGTGCTCATTGAGGATGGAGTTAGGTAGAGTAGCAGTTTTGATTGTTACTTGTTGTAGTTTCATATGTGTAAGCAGTTGAATTCAGCAAGTCAGAGAGAGCTCCTAAGTAGTGAATTATTGTAGAGGGATATAGTAGTTTATCAGGTGTTAGGAGGTACTATTTTGGCACAAGTACATTGCCAGAGAGAAGAGAGGTGTGATCTGAGAGACTTCTTAAAGAGAGCAGGATTATTGGTTGTTCTGCTAGAAGGCGGGAGGGCATTCCATAGTTTTGAATTAAAAGAACAAGTGAGAAGGTCACTGAAAAAACAATCAGTAAAAACAAAATGAAACCTCCAGCAAAGCTAGAACTTCCACTGAGTGATCTCCCAAACCTCTTGTGTCAGAGGCGCATGGGATATATGCAAATGACCCTTATGAACATCATGTGTTTCAGCTAATGGGCAATTCTGAATGCCCATGACTTGTTTCATTGTTTTAATGGACAATTTCAGGCCAATAAAGGCAAACCCCTCTAGCTGTGGATACACATTTTTCGGCCTTGTTATGACCTTTCTGACAACAACTGAATGTGGTCGAGTTTTGAGTAGTAAATCAGAAAGGAAGATTTGTTTTCTTTTTTGATATACTGTTGGCATATTAGTGATGTAATGATTGGTTGATGTATTTTGATGGCTGTTTTATGTGCCAACCAAATAACATGTTGGCCAGTCATGATATATGCAAATATATATATATATATATATATATATATATATATATATATATACATATATATATCTGTGAACACACACAGAGGTACACAAAAGCATACACATACACACACACACACACACACACACATTTTATATATATATATATATATATATATATATATATATATATATATATATATGTATACATACATACACAAACACACATACATACACACACACACACACACACATATATATATATATATATATATATATATATATATACATACATACATACACACACAAACACACACACACATACACACACACACACACACACACCACCATCATCATCGTCATCATGGATCCCTTTTTCTCATCTTCTGCTTGGGATGGGGGTGCCACATCAACTTTTGCCAACTTTCTGAAAACAGTGCCACTCTCCTACCCTCCCTGATGGTCTTGCACATCGCATCATACATGTAGACTGTGTATATACTGTTCTCTTGCTAACTATAAATAATTTTTTTAAATAAAACTTTAGGCCATATCTATTTTTCCAAGATTGCAGTATATTGATTGATGCATAGACATATATTATATATTTTTTTGGTTTTCATTTCTTATATATATTCATTCAGCTGGGAATTCCCTCAGCAGTAGGGCTCAGCATAGCTACATAGCAGGAAAGGAATACCGAATTCTTTTAGGTGCAGGCTTTTTAATCAGTGTATGTTTGGTGCTTTTACCCCTTGAGGTCAACATAGTCATCTAAAAGGGATACATTACATACCAGGAAAGTGTTTTTGGTACTTTAATCCATTCTGGTTATTCATTACATTTCCCAGGTATGATATGCATACTATGATTCCAAATCCATTTATTTGCTGTGTTTACATTGGTAGCAGATATTAGATATGTATTTGTCAGTGTATTGTAATTTTACTGTTCATGCTTATGAATTATTTGCCAAATGGTTTCTTTTGAATTTGATGTGACAACATTTATTTGAAAACTGGACAAATTATTCATTTATGTGAACATTTTTGGCATGCAGAAGTCTTGGTTTCTCATTTTTGCCTCACATTTTGCAATAAGACAAATTGTTAATGTGGTGACAGATTTTTATGCTTGATTTATCTGAAGTAATGTTAAGTAAACATTTGTGTGAGTTATATTTGTAGATAGTTTTGCTTGTGGTAATTACTGTATGGATTTTGGACAAGCTTGTAATTTATAAGAGCTGCTTTGACAATCAGAAGCTTTTTTTTTAATATTATGTACCAAGATAAACTGTTAACTACTGCTAATTTCTAGGCCGAAGTCATCTGCAGAAATTTATAACAAACGTGGGTGTCAGCTATTTATTTCCAGTTTTTGGTTTTTCTTTTCTGTTTTTAGATTGAAATAGCATTTGTGTTGGAACCATGTAAAGGCAGTCATTCAAACATTGGGAACTGGTTTTATCTTTTGAGCCTGTTTGTACTGACCATGCATCAGCTCCCGCCACGTGTTCCTTCTTTTGGGCACTGTTTGATTCTCCATGGGGAGCTTTGTGTGGAGCTTGCACATCATCGCAGTGTTGGCATGGGTTTCCTCCAGGTGTTCTGTTTTCTTCTCACATTCCAAAGACATCAAGTAGGTGTACTGGACACTCTAATCTGGCCAGAGGTGGCAGTGTGCATGCAAGTGTGTGATATGGAAGAACAGCCATGGCAGGGCTAGCTCCTCAGTGGTGTGCACCCTGACTCTAGAAGTTGTCACTAATGAAGTCACACCTTGACCCCAACTGCAAATATGTGAAAAATGTGGATGGATATATATAGAGAGAGCTATCAGTAGATGAATACATATATTATGTATGTCTGTCTATGTGTATATATTTATATGCATGTTATATATGTATATGTGTGTGTGTGTTTGCATGTACATATGTATTCATAAAAATATACAGATTTGTTTTTTTATTTTTTGGGAAGATGGGAGGCTATGTTCATATTCTGACTGCATTATTCTCCTAATTATGCATGTAGAATGTGGTGGCAGGTGTTTCAAATGAAGGAAAGGTAGGTGTGATTGCAGCCTTACTAATAAGAACAGCCTTCAACACTGGCACTGTTTAAATAGAGAAGCAGCCTTAAAGCTGTAAGATATCCAGGTACAAATGTAATGTGTCGTTAGTAGCGATGCCACTTGGGCTTTGCTTCCTGTTTTACTGTATGTATAAAAAAAAGTACAGCAGCTGTTGTTGCCCAAGGCAAATTTTGTAAAAACAACTTCTGTTTCTGTGGTGCTAATAAAAAGAGAGTGATTTCCTAGTAAAGTACTTTTCTGTAAGTTATACAAATGAGATCTTTAGGTGAAATAGTACTAAATCACCTTTTTTTCTGTAGGGATGGTTTAGCCCTGGACAGGTGTTTGTCCTGGATGAATACTGTGCGCGTTATGGAGTCAGAGGTTGTCACCGACATATTTGCTATTTGACAGAACTAATGGATAATGCAGAATCTGGTGCTGTGATTGATCCCACCTTACTGCATTACAGCTTTGCATTCTGTGCATCACATGTTCATGGCAACAGGTAACTGAGTATATGTCTAATAACAATGGTGCTGATTGAGTAATGCATTTAGGTAATGAGATACTGTCTATTATCTAAACAAGTGCAGTTGTTCCTTTTGCCTTTTGTTTGATTTACAGTGTACGCTCTATGTAGTGCCAAAATGGTTTCCTGCTTCATTTTTATTGAATGTATATTTCAAGCTTCTTATAAATCACTGAAATAATTGAAGTACTCCTCACTGTTTCTGTTGCATGTAGTTTTTTCAGTATTGTTAAAAATACCACTAGTCTTCGATATTACAGTACGCTGCATTTAGAGAAATGTTATGCTAATTACTACTATTTTTTTGTTTGTTTTGCAGTTTAAAACTTCTTTATTGCTATTCTCCATAAAGTTGTACAGTCGAAGCACAATCCTCATGCATGGTATACACAATTAACACTAGTGGCCAACCATTTTAAATTCTGTGATTCAATGATCTAGAATTTTTGATTCCCTTTTACTACAAGTAATCCCTTCTCCCTAGTTTTGCATAATAATCTCACTACTTCTTCTAACTTTGGGGTCTCCTACGTCTTCTATTTTCTAATAATTTTGTTTCTATCACATAGTAATATTATCCTAGTCAGTTCTGTTATGTTACCCTTGAGAATCTCATTTTGACTAACTCTTCTCAAAAGTGTCACCATTAATAACTTCTCCAAAAAGTAACTTCTCCAAATTGATGTCAAAGCTGTGGCAGCTCCAAAAGTCATATTCCCAGGCTCTTAGCAGTCCACTTGCACAGCTCTAACAATGGTCCATTAGTCCTGGTATAGTCTTAATGAGCCTCCATGAGGTGTAAACGTGTATCTGCAGATACTTCCATACAAAAATCTAAAAGCTTTGAAACATTAATGGCTTCCCAGGGAGCAAACAAACTTTCTCATACCATTCTTGGGAAAAGTTAAAGTTTTGTTATTCATCTTCAGTTGGCTCTAATGTCCTTCACCTCAGTCAAGATAAAGCCTGAATTCAAACTATTTAATGCATCTGGTCTGTGTTATAGCTCAAACTACCAAGTACGCAAATGCAACCAGTTTACCCTTACACACACTGCTCCAACCAGGTCTTTAAAATTTTTGCCCAGTGCCAATCTAGTCTATATTTAGAAGTTCTCTCTGACCTCTTCCCAAATCAGAGGTCTATTAGTTATCAGTAACAGTTGCCAGTAGGTTATTCATATCTTCAGTGACCTCTATCTGAAATCTACTGCTTGTCCCTGGTATCTGTTAACCTTGCTCCTATTGGTAGAAGTCTGTCTCCAACTTAGTAAATTCTTCCCATGAAAAAATGTACTTGTGTCTTTATCCCTATTGTCCAAAGCAGGTGTCTCTGCCCTTTCCACATCTGCTACCCATAACGTCTTGTTCCATTATTTTTGGTCTCTCCAAGGGTTTTTGTCTCTCCAAGGGTTTTTTAATTGAAGTACTTGCTTCAGACTTGCTATATATTGGAGTGCTTGACCCAGCCATTATTAATAACAGAATTGCCTTGCAATAATTTTCTGTTGCAGGTACCCTTAGACCTCTTTGGATCTCTGGTCCCAATTTACTCTAGGTTTTTATTTCATCTTTCATAATCTTTCCTTCAATTGGTAATTTATAGTTTGCCTGGCAGGGGCGAACAAGATGTCTGACCTAAGTATACTACATGCAAGATTACATATCATTTCAAGATCTGTATCTTATGGTCTAAAATTTTGTGCCACCATTTTCTGTAATTTGATTTGTATTTTTGCCATACATTTAAACCAAGACTTGACCATAGACTCTTCATATGTTTCCTTTAGTCAAATAGTTCATCTCACTCTCTCTCTTTCCACTATCAAGAGGTGCTCTGCAATCATTATTTTTCTAATTGTTATTTTCAGTTCCAATTCTTTTGATTTTTCTGCATCACCTTTGTATCCTGAACTAATTCCTGACTTCTGTAGAATATTAAGTAACTTCCTTAAATCCTCTCTAACTTGAGATAATGTTAAAATCAAGTCATTTGCATAGATTGAAATATTCAGATCCATAACCCTGTCAGTCCTGATTCCCTTATTTTGAACCACTAGCAAAGTTCATAAACTGCAAATAGTGTGTGTTTTGGGGAGGGGGGTATTTGGCAACTGTGCTTCATGCCCCTCAGTATACTTATCTCCTCGGACAATACCCCAGCACTTTCATCTCTGTCTTCGATTCCTTGTAAATTACTTTAAAAAGTTCCTTAAAGCCTGGAGGGAAACTAGTACTATCCAATAAACAAAATAAATGCCCTCATTCAACCCTTTCAAAGGCCTTTTCTGCATCTACTGAGACTGTGTTTACCTCTTTTTCTCCAACCACATTATTACCGTGTTAATATTATCAAATGTTTTTCCTTGCAGAAGAAAACTACACTAGTCTAAATCTATTAGTTTTCCCATGAACACCCTAAGATTTTTTACCATCACACCCATGCATACTTTGTAATCATAATCCAAAATTGTTATTGGGAGATATGACCTAGGGTTTTTTTTCACGTCTCTGCCCTCTTTTGAAGAACTACATTCAACCTGCTCTTAAATGTATCCAGCATTTTTTGACTTCCAAAAATTGTATTAAATAGTCTTCACTATCTTTTCTTTATCAAGTTTCCACATTTCTATTGGAAGCCTAGCCAGTCCAGGGGACTTATGTGCATTCTGATTCTTCATCAGCTGCATGACCACTTGCTCAGTGGTTTCCTTGAGTAAAAACTCACTACTGTCATTTGTTATGATGGAGAGCTTCAGTCTCTGTTGATAATCTGTGATCCTTTGCTCATTTTATATCCCTACTATTTCTGTTGCATATAGTTTTTTTTCGCAGCATTTCTTAAACACCTGCAATACCTTCTTAGCAGATGACACTACCTCTATATTTCCTTCTTAATCTTCTTCTTCTTCTTTCGGCTTTCCTCGGTTAGGGGTCGCCACAACGGATCATGTGTCCGCTCATGATTGGCAGTGGGGTTTTACAGTGTCGAGTTGCCAGCCCGGCACCCAACCTTCCACAGAAGGCATATTTGAATTTCCTAAATCACCCTTTCTACTTTGTTTTTGCCTTAACCTGACTGCTAAGGCCTTTATCACTATTGGCATGGTTACTTAGAACCTCTTGTCTACAAACGCCCTCAGTGATAATGCCCTTTCATTCTCTGTGCTTCTTAATTTCTCTTTTAGTTCCCCTTCCCTCTCTTCAGCCTCTTCTTCACGTACCTTTTTTCTAGTCTGTTGCAATCTCAGTTGTTACAAACTACAAGTGTATTGTCTTCTGTGAATTACCCCTTGCCCTACTTTGCCACATATAAGATCACACTGCACTCTTTTCATTTTTAACAAATCCTACCAACTTATTGTCACTTCCTGCATCATGTGTTGCATGATCCAATGACTGTTTGGCAATACTCTAGAAACAAAGTTTCTTTTCTTCCAGTTTTTACTGAATAGTTTATTTTTCGGACCTTTTTACCCTTTGGTTTTTATGTTAGTTGGGATATTTTGCAGGTATCTTAATGTTTTTTAAGCATCAACTAGGTTTAAAGACCCTGTGTTTCTAAAATATAGCCAAACAATGTACTTATGCTGAAAAGGCTGAATGTCTACAGCTAGTGAGGTCTGAGTTTATTGGTTTGAATTTATCCATAAAGACTTAAAAGGTAAAAAAAAACACATGCACATTCAGAAAACATATAGATGAAACACTTGATGTCTTTAAGGTGTCATTTGCATGCATCTCATGGGCTTCCATTACAGGAGGTTTAAGGTATCACACAATGAAAACTCTAGATTTGTTTAGTTCTTACAGGTTTTACTGAATGGTTTGTCTGTATGACTTTAATCCTCTACACAAAAAAAGTAAATCATAAACCTGGTAGTACCATCTCTAATAATTCCACCAGAAACTCTTCAAAGATATTGCTGACCTCTTATGTTACTAGGTTTTCCCCCAATTCCCATCCCACCCCTTTTATACTTCTAATCAGTGTCAAATGCTACCTCAGTAAATCACAATTATACATTTTTCCAAAGTTAGGAAACTTGCAAAATTTAAAAGCTAAGGATTTTGTAAAAGAGTTTTAATGATACAGGCTTATTCTCAGTTACTGCTCTAATCACAGAATTAAAACAGATAAAGTTGACATCACTGGTGGTTATCCTGGATTTATCAAAAGCATTCAGCACCATCACATCACACAGACCTATTAAACAGATTTGAGAATTGTGCTTTCAACACTTTCCATCAAAATGAATTCAGTGCTACCTTTCAGATAAGGACTGCATCATAAGATTGGGTCAAATTCTATTAGCATGGAGTTGAGTTGAGGTAGATTTCAGATTTTATGAATATTATATTAGACATCAATTTTTTTTATCTGAGGGTGAACTCTACCAACAAGTTAAAGGGGTGGTGGCAGGTGCTACATCTGCACCGATATTTGCCATTTTAGTGTGAATGAATGGAAAAATAAATATGTATTTAACAAGCAGTTTTACCCTTAATGTAAGTATATGTATTTTATGGGGTGGATCTGAAGATATTGTAAAAGAATTCATTGTTCATATAAATGTTACTACTGATTTTTTTTTTAAATTTACCTACACATACAATAAGAATATTATTGATTATTTAGATGTTATCATTTTTAAGAAAGAAGGAGCATTTGCATATAATATTTCAGAAAACCCTCTTTTAGCAATTCTTTTTTTATACTACATGAGTCATTACCCATTTAGTCAAAAAGTGAGACTAGCTGTGGCAGATTATTAGTTTGTCTGCATGGTATCTGATGATGAATTCTGTAGACGTGAGGTTGAAAAAATTAAATTCATCTGTCTGGAATGAAGATATCCAATACCATTATTGGATAAAATTAATTATGAAGTATCTTCTAAGAGGGTGACATATTATCACACTATAATGGGAATTGCTGTTAGACATGGTTCTAAGACGAATCGAACCTCTGATTTCAGTGCTTTCAGTAATCATTTTGAACGTGCTTTGGTTTTAAAATTTTGTAGTGGCTCCAATGAAGTCAAAATTAGTGAGACAAAATTGGAATATTTTTAAACTTAAAAAATCCCATAGGTGGACAGCCTTTGTCTACACGACTTGTAAAAATTTTAGGAATATGTATGATTAGAGGTCAACTGAAATGTCATCAAAAAATACTTGGATATGCTAAGAAATGTGCGGCTTGTGGGCAATGTTCTTACATTTATGAAGAGGAGACTATAACATTAGAAAATTTTCTTGCTAGCAAAATAACTCTTTGGCATGGTAACTGTGCTACAAGGGGTGGGTGTACCTAGCTAAATGTTATACATATTCAGCAAGTATCCCCTAGGAAAGAGAATATGCAAACAAAACTATGATATAAATAGAAAAGTGAAAAAAATGCCTTACATATAGGCATTCCATTGTTTATGACAATTTCAGAAAGTTTATTTTTTAGTATTCTTGCCTCCTAGGAGTGTAGACTAAGAAGTGAGTCTGGAGTGATTAAGTATCATTTTTCTGCATTTTCTTGCTGCCTTTAGCTAATTCCACCTAAACACAGATTTTCTAGAGTTTCTGTTATTTAAAAAGCTTGTTTTAGCTACATATGGTACTTATTTTACTGCCTGCACTTTAACAAAGTTGTTTTTGTGTTTAAATTACCTGTTTAACTGTTGTAGGCTACACACTCGTGTGATAGCCATTTCTGTGCATTTAAGGTGTTTTTTGATTGCATCTGCTTTATTTTCTTAAAAAAAAAACAAACAAAAAAAAAATATATACTTGTTTTACCACCTTTCTAAGCTAGTTTAGTCCAGTTCTCAGGTTATTGCTGAATTCAGGGCTGTGTTACAAGTTTCTGTGTTTGCCCATACCTTACTTGGGTAGAAGGAAGTTTCTCTGGTCACTGTGAGAGAGGGAGCTTTGAGCAGCCTAGCTGTCCCTGGAGGAGTGGTTTCAGGCCAGAAATTAGTAGTTTATTGGCCATTTTGGGCTAATTTCTATCTTTCATTTACCTGCTATAAAACCCGCATTTGTAAGGTTTTTGTGCTAGTATACAGCTCAGCAAGCTCCTGGTGCCCTGCAGAGTTCTACAGCAACAGAGAGACAAAAGAAAGACTTTGGAGTGATTAAGTATCATTTTTCTGCATTTTCTTGCTGCCTTTAGCTAATTCCGCCTAAAACTCTGATTTTCTAGAGTTTCTGTGATTTAAAAAAGCTTGTTTCAGCTACATATTGTACTTATTTTACTGCCTGCACTTTAACAAAGTCATTTTTGTGTTTAAATTACCTGTTTAACTATTGTAGGCTACACACTCGAGTGTGATAGCCATTTCTGTGCATTTAAAGTGTTTTTTTTTATTGTATCTTCTTTATTTTCTGAAAAAAAAAAAAATACTTGTTTTCCCACCTTTCTAACATGTATAGTCCAGTATTCAGGTTAGTGCTGAATTCAGGGCTGTGTTACAAGTTTCTGTATTTGCCCATACCTTACTTGGATAGAAGGAAGTTTCTCTGTTCACTGTGAGAGAGGGAGCTTTTAGCAGCCTATCTGTCCCTGGAGGAGTAGTTTTATCCCAGAAATTAGTAGCTTATTGGCCATTTTGGGCTAATTTCTATCTTTCATTTCCCTGCTATAAAACCCGCATGGGCAGCGCCGGTTAGCTAGGGTATAACTATTCCCAGCTCCACAAAGTCTACTCTTCAATTTTTCCCTTGGAACTAGGTAAACTTTCAACTTAAGCACTCAAACCATTCACTTCTCATCCCTGCACTTGCCCAAAACTCATAGCAAGCACTAATAAACCTTAGCACTAGACTCCCCTATACTGTAGAGAAGGACAAGGCTCTCTATTCGACCTTACCAGCCAATCAGTAAAACAGTTCACTGTACCTATCCAGGCATGTCCAAAGGGCAGTTTAAGGTGTATTCTCCAGTCCAACTGGTGAATCTAGGCATTTTGAGGCAATGTTACAACTGCATTATGTACACAGACAACCCTCTCCTCCTTCCACCAAACACTAATACATGCGAGAGATGCAATTATACAGCCAAACTGGAAGCTAAGCTCTCTCAACCCAAGACTGGACCAGGCAGTCCAGAGGAGAATGGAATTACTTGCATCACACCACCAGTCTCACATAGACCTATGAAACCAGCACTGGCAAAAAACATACATAAATACACAAAAACATACTTGGAGGCGCTAAATAAAAATCTGCAAAAGCAACAGAGACCTCCAAAGCAGACATCCAAGCAACCTCCACCCCCAACACAAACTATGAAACACATACTTTACAAAACCGGTGTGCCACACAATCACAGCTCTTAAGGCAAAATAACATACCCAACACACTAGTAATAGGTGACTCTATAGTCAGGCACACTGACGTCCCACTCACTAAGCTGAACAAGGAGAAGGTTACTGTTAGTTGCCTGTCAGGTGCCAGGATCCGTCACATAACACAAGCACTCAGGTCACTCCAGAACAAGTACAAATATCACTCTGTCATTGTCCATGTTGGTGTCAATGACCTGAGCCATACCTCCCTGGACTATATGAAAAAAAGTCATGGAGAAACTCTCTGATCACATAGCCCAGGCTGGTATGACCCTGACCCTGAGTAGTATCCTGCCCTCACCAAGAATGATACCACCGTGTAGAGAAAAAATGATCAATTTCAACAATTGGCTAAGCTTCTGGTGTCATTTAAAGGGGATCCAGTGTCTGTCAGCCTGGGATGACATGCTCGAAAAACCACGCTGTTTTGCTAGACCCTTAGGCTTTCGAATACTGGCCAAGGCTGTTGCCACCCCCACAGTGCCTTTTTTAGGCAAGGCTCAAAAGACAAACCCATCACTGTAAATAGCACAAGTAAGAAAAAACTGAGGGTAATGCTGCTCAATGCCAGAAGTCTACACCTCAAAATGCATGTACTCGAGGCACTCCTCAGTATGGAGAAAATCGATATGTGTGCAGTAACAGAAACCTGGTTTAAGGCTCCAGAGAGCACCCCAGCACTACCAGGCTACAACTCACCATACATTTCGGCCACAAAGCCCGGACCGAAATACAAAAGGTGGGGGAGTATCCATATTCATCAAGGATACCCACACGTCCAGGTTAGTGGCACAGCACAATGCTTCAGAGATCATCCACGTGCAACTAACAATGGGCAAAACTGCTATTCAAATTATAGCTTGCTACAGATCACCCACCATGTCCCAGGACCCCCACTTTGCATTCCTGGAAACACTGGGAAGCATAAAGATCCTACCAATCACCCTGATATTGGGTGATTTCAATTATCCAAACATTAACTGGGAGAACTACTCAAGTACGAACTCCCTGGCCCAACATTTCCTAGAATTTATAAACTCAAATGCCCTGGATCAACTGGTTAACACCTCCACCAGAGGTGACAACATATTGGACCTGGTCATCACCAACATGGGCGACCAGTGTTCCACACCAACGGTCAACCCCTCGCTTGTTAGAACTGACCATTAACTAATCACTCTGGATATCCACATTCTGCCACCACCCCCGGTCAAAGAAACCACCATGAAAAACTTTTCAAAAGCAAACTTCACGTTACTTAAGACCGAGGTGGGAAGTTTCAAAACCCCCATGCTAAAGGATAACGCTTCCCAAGCTGCAAAATCCTTTACTAATGCACTCTACAGGCACATACAAGAATGCATGGATCGTGCTATCCCAAACAAAACCAAAACTCACTCCTCCAAGAAAAGGAAACCGGTGTCTGGGTTACCCCTGCCATAAACAAGCTATACAATAGAAGGAGGAAACTAGTACAGAAAAGAGTAAAATCCCAAGAACGGAAAACATCCCTGATCAGTATCAGCAAGAAACTATGTTCCCTCATAAAATCATCCAAGGCTAGCTTCGAAAGAAAAATTGCCATGGACTCCAAAGATAACCACAAGGCATTATTTAGCTATGTCAAGAATCTAAGTGGCAATTCTCAGATCTGTTCGGAGTTAGTGCAGAATGGAGCAAAATACATTGAACCGACCAATATAGCCAACATCCTGGCAGACAGGTTCAGTGCAAACTTCACCCCCCCTCACCCCCAAAAAGGCTCATAACTATACAAGAAGAATGTAGTGCCCCTGAAATCACAGACACTCAGGTTAAAACAGCCCTCTCCAAAGCCAAAAACAAAGCATCAATGGGACTGGATGGTGTCCCAGGCTGCGTTCTACATGAGTTCAAAGATGAACTAACCCCTCACCTAAACACACTGTTTAAACTTAGCCTCTCCACAGGCTACGTGCCCACAGAGTGGTGCACAGCAATGGTTATTCCACTCCACAAAGGTGGAGCCACAAGTGACCCCAGGAACTATCGCCCTGTAAGCCTGACTAGCTTGGTCTGCAAAGTTATGGAGCGCATCATCATGTATCTCATTAACAGAGACATTGGAAACCTCCAAACACTGGACCCAACCCAATTTGGCTTTGTTAAGGGCTGATCATGCCTCTTAAACCTGGTGGTTTTCTTTGAGTCAGTTACCAAGGCTATAGACGAGGGAAAGGTGGTCCACACAGCCTACCTAGACCTTGCAAAGGCCTTTGACACCATTCCCCATTCTAGTATTATAGACAAGCTCACCAGCCTGAACATAAACCCCTACATCACAAGATGGGTTGCCAACTGGCTCATGGACAGAACCCACATGGTAAGAGTTGCAGGAGCTAGGTCTGACTCTAAACCGGTTACAAGTGGCATTCCCCAGGGCTCAGTCCTAGGACCCCTCCTGTTTGGCATATACTTCTCAGAGGTACAGGCAAGCAAAGGAGGGCTATGGCTGACCAAGTTCGCAGACAACTGCAAACTAGGGGCTATAACTGACTCTCCGGCTGACAGAGACATCCTCCAAAAGGGTCTCACTGAGACAGATACCTAGTGTCAAAACCATGGTCTCAAGCTAAATGCCAAAAAGTGCATAGCCATCCCCTTTGGAAAAAACAAACTACCACATAGGTGGTAGCCCCCTAAATACGGAACACGTAATAAGGGATCTGGGGACCCAAGTAGATAGTAACCTCTCCTTTGATAATCACATTGCCAAAGTGGTTAGAAAATCCTTCTATGTGGCCCACCTTATCACAAAAGGGTTTGCATCAAGATCGAAAGAGGTCATTGGGCCCCTCTATGCATCACTCATCAGACCCATCATAGAGTACAATGCCCCATTTGGGATGTACCTTACAAGACACCTGAAACAGCTGGAAAGACCACAGAAGTTCCTCACCAAGAGGATCACTGGCCTCAAGCAGATGCCCTATGCAGCTCGACTGAAGAAACTCCAGCTGTACTCGGTTGCATTTCGCTTACTCAAAGGTGATCTCTGCCTGACATACAAGGCCATATCCAACCCAGAATTGATGGACATGCTCCACCTAAAAAAAAACAAATCCCGGAGAGCCACATGCTCTAGAGATATAAACCTCACCACAATGAAAATTAGGACATGCTGGAGAGATAGATTCCTGTCCCAGAGAACTCCCTATGCTTTGGAACAGGATTCCAATATATATCAGGCATATCCCCGTACTAACACTCTTCAAGAAAAACCTTGACGGGTAGATGGGAAACAGAAAATCTACCCCGGGGATCACTGCAGTGGCTCTGCTGGACAGTGGTGCAGGGAACTAATGGCTCTGCAGGACATGGGCACAGGGAACTAATCTAAGGGGGTGGCGAAAGCCAACACATTCTGGCTAGGCTTATTAATGCCCTTGGGCAGATAGCCTAGTACTTACCTATGAACCTGTAAAGTCATATTTCATTGAGTCGCAGTTCATAGCAAATTGTAAACATCTGTAGACAGTCACTTCTGGCGGGGCTTGTCTGTGCATACAAACAGTCATTCACTGTGAGCATTTTTTCCTGTCTTATCATCTCTTGTGTGATCATGAAATAAATGGGTGCACGGGTTTGGGCAAGAATTGCACTTCTGAAAAAACAAATGTGTAAAGTAGATTTGTGCTAAGTGATGTTTTCTGTGAAATGGGGTCCATGAATGATATTTCACTTGAATAGGTTTTCAGAGATAAATAATATACAGATATGTGTGTGTATCTTTTTACCTTTATATATATATATATATATATATATATATATATATATATATATAGGGATCTAGGACTATTGAACGAAAGTTCAATAGTCTGAATCCACAATCACTGAACACACTTTAACGAATGCGCTTTCACCAAAAAAGCACTTTCGTTAAAGTGCATTCAAAAAAAAAAAAAAAACAATAATTCTGCTTTTATGCAGGGGGGCAAGACCCCCTGTGCCCCCCCCCACCCCCCTACTTTAATATTCTCACTCTGAGATCCCACTACAGTGAGGAAAAGGGAATATTCCCTTATCCACACCATAGTACAATCTCCACAACAGTCATTCCCCCGCGACTCCCTCTAGCTGTAGGCATAGTTCCGTCAAAGTGCTTTTTCGGTAAAAAGTACTTTTGCGGAAGTATGCCCGAATGTTTGTGCTTCAGTGAAAAGTTCCTTTGGGGATCAGTACTGATCCCATATATGGATATATATATATATATAGAAAATGCACACATACAGACAAACACACATACTTCCCGTGGGAGAGCTTATTCCACAACCTTAGAAGATGTGCATCTGTAACTTATTAATCAGTATTTTTGTATTATTGAAATGAAAAGTATTTATTTATGATCATTTCTGCTCATCTCAATGGACCAAATTCAGGCACAGCCAGGTGGATGAAGATCACAGAAAAAAAATTAAAGACAAGATTAAAGGCAAGAAGTAATTTAGCTAAAGTAATGAGGGTAGTGTGACAGCGGTGTGGTCAGCGGTGGGAGTGACAGATGCGTTTAAGGTGGAGGTGGGATTACATCAAGGATCAGCTCTGAGCCCTTTCTTATTTGCAATTGTGATGGACAGGTTGACAGACAAGATCAGACAGGAGTCCCCGTGGACTATGATGTTTGCAGATGACATTGTGATCTGTAGTGAGAGTAGGGAACAGGTGGAGGAGACCCTGGAGAGGTGGAGATATGCTCTAGAGAGAAGAGGAATGAAGGTCAGCAGGACTAAGACAGAATATATGTGTGTCAATGAGAGGGAGGATAGAGGAATGGTGAGGATGCAGGGAGTAGAGGTGGCAAAGGTGGATGAGTTTAAATACTTGGGATCAACAGTTCAGAGTAATGGTGAGTGTGGAAGAGAGGTGAAGAAGAGAGTACAGGCAGGATGGAGTACATGGAGAAGAGTGTCGGGAGTGATTTGTGACAGGCTGGTACCAGTATGTGTGAAAGGGAAGGTCTACAATATGGTAGTGAGGCCAGCTATGTTATATGGGTTGGAGACAGTGGCATTGACAAAAAGGCAGGAGTCAGAGCTGGACGTGGCAGAGTTAAAGATGTTAAAATTTGCACTGGGTGTGACGAGGGTGGACAGGATTAGGAATAAGTATATTAGAGGTTCAGCCCAGGTTGGAAGGTTTGGAAAGAAAGCCAGAGAGGCAAGATTACATTGGTTTCGACAAGTGCTGAGGAGGGATGCAGAGTATATTGGGAAAAAGATGCTAAGGATGAAACTGCCGGGTAAAAGGAAAAGAGGAAGGCCTAAGCTAAAGTTTATGGATGTGGTGAGAGAGGACATGCAGGTGGTTGATGTGACAGAGCAAGATGCAGAGGACAGGAAGAAATGGAAACAGATGATCCGCTGTGGTGACCCCTAATGGGAGCAGCTGAAAGAAGAAGAAGAAGAATGTTGACATATCTTCTTCTGGAAAAGAGAATAATAAATTATGTAGTCTTCACCTAGAAAAGAGAACAGTGAAATATAGTGTTGACAATTTAGTTGCAAATAAGAGTTGAAGTCAGCGAGTCTTACTTTCAAGTCATAATTACAAGCAACGATAAAACTCAATATGTTTGACAGTTAAAGACGAACATGACATATCAGATTATTAAATGAAAGTATGGAAGGTGTAATAGTGGTTAGATTTTGTGGCAAGCCTGAATGGCCTTCCAAAAGGCTTGTTTGGAGGGATATGTAACTGTAGTCTAAATTTGGAGTAAGAGGAAATGTCATTTAGATCGAAGGGGAGAGATTCTCATTGTTTAGCTGTCAGAAATTGAAAATGCATAGTACTCACCCAACACATAAATCAACATACACTGAGGTTCTCTCAAAAAACCTATTGAAGCACCAGAGACCTCCAAACTAAAAGACTGCTGCAACTAACACAGTTCCCACAGCATACAAGACACACAACACCGGTGTCTCACCTAAGTCCTTAAGGCGTAATTCTCAAAAAACAAATTTTCTTGTCATTGGAGACTCCATAGTGAGACACACAGATGGCCTACTGACCAGGTTAGATAAGGTAAAGTTACAGTCAAGGATTCGTCAGATCACACATGCATTCAGGACCCTTGGCAACAAGTACCGTTATGACTCTGTCATAGGTCATGTTGGAATGAATGACCTGAGACATACCTCACTAGACTATGTGAAGAGAAACATGACTGAGCTCTCCAAGTATGTGTCCCAGGCAGGTATGTCCCTAGCTTTGAGCAGCATATAGGTTCATAGATTCATACTAGGCTGTCTGCCCTAGGGCATTTATAAGCCTAGCCAGAGTGGGTTTGGCTTTCACCACCCATTTTAAATTTATTTTGCTATGCCCTTTTTCAGGTTAGTATACTGTGCTTCTGTCTAACAGTGACACAGAAGTGATACCCGGGGTAAACCTATGATCTCCCATCCACTCATCAAGATTCCTCTTGAAGGGAGTCAATGAGGGACTCTGCCTAACCTGGACTGGGATTTTATTCCAGAGTGAAGGGAGCCTCTGGGTTATGAATCTGTCCCTCCAGCATGTCCTATTTATTTCAGTGCTGAGGTTCAAGTCTCTCGAGCGGGTAGCTCGATGGGATTTGGATTTTCTGAGGTGCAGCATGTCCATTAATTCCCTCAGCTAGAATAATGCCACAGTATAAACCAAAAAATGATGGATTTCAATAATTGCATTAGTTTTTGGTGTCATCAGCCTGGGATGGCATGGTCGACAAACCTCGCTGCTTTGCCAGAGAAATTTTGCACCTGGCACCCCTAGGCTTTCGGCTGCCAGCAAAGGCTCTTGCCTCCCCATAGAGCCTTTTTTAGCCAAGGTCTCGAAAATAAAATTGCTGATGTGAAGATTACCAGCCATAACAAAATAAGGGTTATGCTGATCAACACTAGGAGCTTAAACGAAAAACTACACACCCTGCAAGCACTTCTACCACTGGAGGATGTAGATGTCTGTGCAGTCACAGAAACCTGGTTCAAGGCCTCAGAAAGTACCCTGGCTGTGCAAGGCTAGACTGAAAAATGAATGTGTGAGAACCAAAAAAGGCAGTGTTTCTATCTATATTAGAGAGAAATTCACCTCCCGACTAGTTAGACTGGACAACTCCATGGCGTTACTCCATGTTCAGATTACTGTGGGTAAGACCCCCCCATTCAAATCATAGCTAGTTTTAGATCCCCTCTATGGATCATGATGCACATGAGGCCTATTTGATGAAACTGGAGTCAATCCAAATATTGCCAAACACTCTAGTCTTGGGGGATTTCAGTTATCCCACCATCAAAAGGGAAACCTAGTCTAGCCCTAACTCACATGTACAATAGTACTTTGATTTTGTTAACTCAAATGCCCTGGAACAAATTGTTCAAACCCCAACAAGAAGAACAAACATACTATATCTGGTCCTCACTAATATGACAAACAGATGCACCACCGCAACTGTTGGACCCTCATTAGTTAAATCTGACCACAAATCAATCACCTTCGAACTGGCATTAACACTAGAACTCACAAAGGGTAAAGTCAGACTAGAAGACGTCAGCAAAGCATACTATACCCTCCTAGGGGAAGGTATAAATGTATTCCAAGCCCACCCCCAGTTGGAAGTAGTAATTACACTAAAGCCTTCACTAAAGCCCCGTACAGTCACTTGTATAAGTATATAGACTGTGCTGTTCCAGAGACAATCAAAGCCAGAGCCCCAAGTAAAAAAAAAAAAAAAAAAAAAAAAAATGGCCTGGTGTATAAACTTTACAACAAATGCATAAAGTTGCTGTCCAAGAAAACTAAGGTGAGCTGACAAGACGTCAAATCCTCTAAGGGTAACTTTGAGAAAACAGAAAAACAAGAATGTGGTGTAGATAATTGGTTCAACCAACAACTGAACAAAAATAAAGCAAAAACAAAAGAGGATGAACCAAACCACAGCAGGCAGCAGATAAAAAAGAATTCCGTTTAATAGTAAGCGCTTTTCGCAACACATCCAGCTGCTTCATCAGACACACAAGAAATGCAACGCCTTACTTTTAAACTAAAAACAACCAATAAAATCATTTGTTTAATTACATGGAATAATAAATGCAATCCTTGTTTAGACATATACTGAAGCATGTCTATAATCAGTTTAAAAATGGTCATCTAGGCAGTAACATATAAAGACAAGCTCATGGACAGAGGTTATAATGAGATGGAAGTTACAGGTATACTGTCCCAAATACCCAAATATAGAGGGGAAAGGGGCAGACCCTGCTTCTCAGATACTACTGTCAATAATAGTGTTGGAAATAAAGGTAGGAAATTTATGCACATACCTATCACTTATTTCAGTAATATAAGGTTACTGCAAGACATTTTTGTGAAATACTGGGATATATTATGTATTGATGAAAAGGTGAGGGATATAGTAGGAGATAGACCTAGCTATAGTTACAAGAATAATAAATCTTTGAAAAAGCTACTGTGTGGGTTGAGGGATGCTTTTATAGATAGGACTGATAGTAGCATGAGGGGTAATTTCCCATGTAAAAAATGTAATTACTGTGGATATTTAGACACCAATAGTAAGTTTACTCACCCAGACACTGGTAAAATATGGGAATTTAAGTTAACAATGGACTGCAATACAACTCACCTTGTCTGTCTGGCTTACTGTAGTAGATGCTGCTCATTCTACTTAGGGAAAACAAATTGTAAGTTAAAAGAATGCATGAGAGAACATCTATATGATATATCCAGGGGTGCTGAATCCAATGCCTTAGCCAAACATGTAGCTATACCTGGTCATACACACACATTCAAGTTCATGGTGATGGAAATAATTCCCAAGAATGAAAGAGGGGCAATATCAGAAATAAAACACAGACAGCAGAGTTAGAATGGATTGTAAGGAATGCTAGCACGGGCAGAGGCATTAATGATAAAGCTTCTATAAAGCCAGTTTTACAGGCTAGGGAACTGCCCAGATGACTACTGTTTTTATTACTTTTTTACTATTTTTTAAATCGTTCATATTTATGTGTAATGTGTTTGTTTCTAAATATTACTGCCTAGATGACCATTTTTAAACTGATTATAGACATGCTTCAGTATATGTCTAAACAAGGATTGCATTTATTATTCCATGTAATTAAACAAATGATTTTATTGGTTGTTTTTAGTTTAAAAGTAAGGCGTTGCATTTCTTGTGTGTCTGATGAAGCAGCTGAGTGTGTTGCGAAAAGCGCTTACCATTAAACGGAATTCTTTTTTATCTGCTGCCTGCTGTGGTTTGGTTCATCCTCTTTTGTTTTTGCTTTAACTTTGAGAAAAACTTAGCAATCTCAGTCAAGGATAACCGTAAGGCCTTTTACAACTATATACATAGCTTAAAATGTAGGACCCAAGCATGTGCTGAACTAATGATGTCCTTCATGGATGCATCTGCAGTCATAACAAATGGGTTGTCCTGTCGTCAGGCAGCCCTTCGGTCGGCCGGATTCCAAAGTCTGGGTCCGGCTTCGGCTGATGTCGCACTTCACCCGACGTCATCTCTGCTGGTCTTCGGGTATAAAGGCATCAGCCGACGCCATTTTCCTCAGTCTTTCTTGCCGCGTGGTGCCCGAAGCAGAAGCTGTTCGCAAGTGCCGGTCGGTCAGATCTAGGGATTACTACTACCGAATACTACTTCGAAGACTTCTAAAAAGCTAAGTACCCCGTTGGGGACTCTTTCTTGCCTCAGCTGATGTCAGAAAAAGTCAATAACTATTTAACTTGTGGGAAACAAATACCTCATAAAGATTTCCACTCTTACTGTTTGCCTTGCTTAGGCCCAGACCACGACGTAGCAGCCTGTTCGGCCTGTGCTTCCTTCAACTGACGAACGCTTAGGCGTCGGTCGGAGTTTGCTGAACAGTTTTTCGGCTCAGATTTTGCGTACATTATGCCGTCGGATCCTCCGACTACCCAAATTGTTAAAAAACGCAAAGATAAAGACCGACACTCGCGGTCCGCGGTTTCGGCCGAAACCACGGTTAAGCAAGCCGCGAGTGTCTCGGTTTCGGCGAAACCGAGAAAACTGGTCAATCTTCAGCCGAATCCATGACTACTACTGAGGCTCCTGCTACCTTACCTGAATCAGCCTCAGAAATTTTGCCTACAACTGTGGTTCCTACTGATTTATCAGACACCATCCCTTTGGATATCTCTACCCCAGCACGTGGTGCTGCTAGGCCTCCTGCAGCCATGTCTATTAAGGCCTTTGCCAGGGCTAAAGCAGCCAAATCAGCTAAATCAGTGCCTGTTAAACCACCCTCACTCAGGCCCACTTCTAGTTCACAAATGCTTACTCTGGCAGAAGATTTAATATCCTTAATTAGGGATCCCAATCTCACCCAGACAGGGCCTCTCAGCCCCCAGAAAAGAGACCTAGGGCAGAGCCCCGAGCCTGTGTCCTCTGATGATTCTGCGGATGACTCAGACATTACAGACCAGCCAGAGGCTCCTTTTTCCAATTATGAAGATTCAGATGCTGAAGAATCCATTCCAGCTGCCTCTCCACCAGAGGAATTCTCCTTTGGGGAAACCTTACATGCCATGAGAGAACAATTCCAATGGCAGGGACAAGATTTCTCTGATTCAAGAAAAAGGCTTAGGACTTTTCTGCATTTACCACAACATAGGCCCTTAGCTATACCTCCTGTCCTGTCTGTTGTGGACGATGCATTTAATGATGTCTGCACTGCACCTGATTCTTTACCTCCAGCCCCTGCCAAACCAGATAGATTTTACAGGGTGCCAGACACTCATCACCACCTATACAAGGCCCCTCTTGCAGACCCCGAAACTATATCCCAGGAGCCTAAGGCAGTAGCCTCAACCACAGCAAAAAACCCTATTCCCTCTGAAAGGGAATCCAGGTCCTTAGAGAGATGGGAGAAAAAAGTCTACACCTCTGCTACTCTCTCAGCTAGAGCTTTAAACTGTCAGTTTCACATGATCCAATACCAAGAGTTTATGCTTGATCAGTTAATTAAAAAGCTGTCCTCTGATGAATCTTTAGATAAGAAATATGTATTAGAGATGGTGAATAACATCCAACAGGTTAGTAACCATTCTTTAAAATGTGGCTATGATGCACTGGAGGCTTCATTTAGATCAGCCATGACTGGCACAGTGATAAGAAGGCATGCATGGTTGAAAGAACAGGTAATGAAGAAAATGGAAGAGAAGGCAAAATTTGTACAAACAGTTAAAGATTTCCTACAGGTTCAGCCGCCAAGGTTTAGCAGGAACTGGCCTGCCAAAAATTGGTCCTTTCCTGACTCCACAAGATCACAAAGGGGCAGGAACAGACGCTCTAAGGGCAGAAATCAATCCAGAGGAGGTGCCTACAGAGGACGACAGTGGCAAGGCAATAACCGAGGCACAGACACAACCACTGCCACTGCAACAGGACAATCACAGTGACTTGGCTCTGTCTCCGCCTACCAGGGAGCAATTAGCAGCACCATTGGGCGGAAAGTTAGCCTTATTCTCGAAAAATTGGCACTATATCACAAAAGACAAGTGGATTTTGCAAACTATAGACCAAGGCTACCGGTTCCACTTCCACACTTTACCAGTAAAAAGAGGAATGCCAAACCTGCCCCCAAATCAAAAAATAGAAGCCCTGCATCAGATAGCGGAATTAATAAAAATGAGAGCTGTGGAAAGAGTACCAATAACACAACAGGGCAAAGGATTCTACTCCAGACTCTTCCTAGTACCAAGAAAAGAGAAAAACTGGAGACCTATTCTCGACCTGTCCATCTTAAACACATACATCATTGTCCCAAAATTCAAAATGCTGACCCTACAGCAACTTCTTCCCATGCTGGGCAAGGAGTGTTGACTGGTAACTCTAGATCTCAAGGAGGCATACCTGCACGTCCCCATTCGACCAAATTGCAGAAGATACCTCAGATTTCTTGCAGGATCAGAGCATTATCAATTCTCAGCATTGCCCTTTGGCTTATCTACTGCACCCAGAGTATTCACAAAATGCCTGGCATCAGTAATCGCTCACTGCAGAGTACAGGGAATCCAAATGTATCCATACCTGGACGACTGCCTGTTACAACCGGACAACAAAAGCAAGCTGACAACAGATTTACAAAGGGTCATTTACTTGCTACAAGCCCTGGGATACACAGTCAATTTACAAAAGTCAAGGCTGATACCATCCCAGACAAGAACTTTCTTGGGCGCGGAATTGGACACAGTAAAACAGATGGCATTCCTAACTGCAGAAAAACAAAAAGAGCTTCCTCTTTACTTCTTGGCATTAACAAAGCAGAACAAACTAACAGCAAGAAAAGTTCTGCAGGCCTTGGGCTTCATGGCATCATGCATAATCTTGGTCCCACATGCCAGACTGCATATGAGAAAGTTACAGTGGTACCTAAAGAATTTATGGTCTCAACACAGGCACAGCTTAGAAACAGAAATACCACTAATCCCATGCTTAAAACAGGAGTTCCTATGGTGGGCTCAGGCATGCCAGTCAAACCCAGGCTTACCCTTCCACAACTTTCGAGCAAACCAAACCATCACAACGGACGCCTCAGACCTAGGATGGGGGGCACACATGCTGGACAAATGCGTACAAGGACTGTGGACTCAGGACCAGCTGCACCTGCACAAGGACATTCCACCCACTTGCATGGAAGGTGGACTCTCTGTCCTTCAGCTGGAAAGGCCTGACAGCATATGCATTTCCACCTCTTCCCTTGATGCACAAGGTACTACTGAAAATCAAAGAGGAACGTCCAAGGATAATTCTGATAGCTCCGAACTGGCCAAGACAACACTGGTACCCATTGCTGAGGAGCATGTCTCGGGAGAAAATGTGGTCAATACCCCTGATGCCTCTGATGTTAACTCAGAACAACTACAACATCATACATCCAAACCTAAAAACCTTGCAACTGACTGCCTGGAACATCACATAGCAGTAACTAACCCAGACCTTTCACAAAGGGTTAAAGACATTATCCTTGAAGCCCGCAGACCTTCAACAAGAAGGAACTATGCAGGAAAATGGAAAAGGTTCGTCATTTGGAGTACTGAAAGAGGAAAAGATGTATCGAACATAGATATTGCTAACATTCTGGAGTACTTGGCAGAGCTTCTACATACAGGCCTGTCCTATTCCTCCATCAAGATACATGCATCAGCTATTTCAGCAGAATACAGCTTTGATCCTCCTGTCTTTTCACATCCTCTACTCAGGCAGTTCCTCAGAGGGATCAAGAATGTAAAACCTCCTAGGAAACCGCCAGTACTAGAAAAGTTGACACTCCCTCCGTTTGAACCAGCAGCAACAGCAGATCTACAACACCTGTCATGGAAAACTGCTTTCCTACTGGCTATTACTTCAGCAAGGAGGGTTTCGGAACTACAGGCCTTAATGGCAGTGCAACCCTTCCTAATCTTCCATCAAGATAGGGTGTCCATGAGAACTAATCCTACATTTATGCCTAAGGTGGTATCCAGAGTGTCTTTAAACCAGGCAATCCACCTACCTACCTTCTTTCCCAATCCACAAAACAGAGGGGAAAGAATAATGCATACCCTGGATGTACATAGACAGTTACGCTACTACCTGGACAGAACCAAAGGTAACAGAAAAACTGACCAGCTCTTTGTAGCCTATGCAACAGGAAGGGAAGGAAAAGCAATTTCCAAACAGACAATCTCCAAATGGATAGGAAATTGCATAAGATTCTGTTACTCCTACCATGGAAAACCAATTCCACAGAACATAAGACCTCATTCTACAAGGGCTACGGCCACTACCACAGCTTTCTTAAGAGGAGTGGCAACCAAGGACATTATTGAGGCGGCTACTTGGACCTCCGTGCATACATTTGCCAAGCATTATAATTTACCTCTATATTCTAGATCCCGAGCAGGGTTTGCCACTGCTGTACTGCAAGGGATCCTGACTACACCATAATTTTATTCCTCCTCCCCTAGTTTGGCTATGGTATTCTACCCATTTGTTATGACTGCAGATGCATCCATGAAGGACATAGTACAGTTTTGTACCTACCATAAATGTAGATGTCCGAACTGGATAGCATCTGCAGTCAGGATTACCCTCCCTCCTTCCCCTCTGTGGTACTCCTAGGGTATTTACCCTCCTAATAGCTAGCTGGGGGGGGGAGTCTCTTATGGTGTATTTGTTTGTATATATGTACATACATGTTTATTTTTGTGTTTGCCTTCTACTATTTTGGAAACATTGGCATTTATCCAAAATTTAGCTTTCCAAGAGGGCAATTGGCATCTGGGGCAAGAAACACTGAGGAAAATGGCGTTGGCTGATGCCTTTATACCCGAAGACCAGCAGAGATGACGTCGGGTGAAGTGCGACATCAGCCGAAGCCGGACCCAGACTTTGGAATCCGGCCGACCGAAGGGCTGCCTGACGACAGGACAACCCATTTGTTATGACTGCAGATGCTATCCAGTTCGGACATCTACATTTATGGTAGGTACAAAACTGTACTTTATCACACACACTGATCCTGAAGAGATAGCAAACCTGCCAGTGGACAGATTTGTCAAAAATGTCACTCCTTTATCCATTCCAAACTTTTCACAAAACTTCCCCCCAACCCTACATATCCAAAAAGTAAGTCATTATAGCCTTGTCTCAGGCAAAGAAACACAACCACTATAAGACTAGACAGCATCCCAGGCTGTCTTCTAAACAAACTAAAACATGAACTAGCATCACAATTAAGTACCCTATTCAATCACAGCCTTGCCACTGGCTTTATTCCTGTGGAATGGTGAACAGCAACAGCTATTCCCTTCCATAAAGGTGGCCTAGCAACAGACCCAGGGAATTACAGACCCATAAGCCTGACCAGCCTCATCTGCAAAGCCGTGGAATGCATCATCATGGACCTCATAAATAAAGACATAGGCAACCTTCAAACCCTGAATCCTACCCAATTTGGCTTTGTCAAGGGCAGATCATTCCTGTTGAACCTGGTGGATTACTCTGAAATTGTGACAAGGGCCATTGATGAGGATAAATCTGTGCACATACCATACCTCAACTTGGCAAAGGCCTTTGACATGATTCCACAATCAGGCATTACTGATAAACTAAACAAACTGAATGTAAACCCCTTTGTTGTAAGATGGGTTGCCAACTGGCTCACAAACCAGTCACACCCTATCAAAGTGGGCCACATCAGTCACTAACTTGTCACCAGTGGGTTGCCACAAGAGTCAGTGATGGGTCCCCCACATTTTGGTATATACTCATCAGATGTTCAGGCCAAAACAAAGTGGCTGTGGCTGGCCAAGTTTGCAAATGACTGCACAATGGATGCAATTATTGAATCCCCAAATGATGTCAGAATTCTTAAGGAGGGTCTAATGCACACCAATGACTGGTGTTTTAGTCACAGTCTCAAGCTGAATGCAAAGAAATGCATCATCATTCCCTTTGGTAAAAACAATGTCCCTTCATACTATCAAATTAACAACAATACCCTTTGTACCTACAGTACCCGCGGTGGTGGTGCTGCGGTAGCGTTGTCGCCTCACAGTAAGATGCTGTCCGGTTCGATTCTCAGCTAGAGCATCTTCTGCGTGGAGACATGCGTGAATGGGCTTACCTTCATTGAAGGTTGTGCATCAGGCCTGGCAAGACGGTATGTAAAAAATCAACTGCCAATCATTAGCAGACCGGAGTTCTGCTGTGGTGACCCCTAACCGGGAAAAGCCGAAAGACACACACACACACCCCTATGTACCTACAAAGTGTTGAGATCTGGGATCACCAGTAGACCTCGACCTTAAGTTTGATCACCATGTGTCTGCTGCAGTAAGGAAGGCTTTCTACATAGCATACTTTATTAGCAAAGGCATCACCTCTAGAGCAAAGGAGGTTATAACCCCTCTATACTCATCACTAATCAGGCCCATATTTGAGTATAATGCCCCTTTCAGCATGTACTGTACAAAGCACCTGCAGCAATTGGAGAGACCTCAGAGGTTTCTAACTATGAAGATCAAGGGACTCCAGCACGTGCCTTACACAGACCGACTAAAGTCCCTGTCACTATACTCAGTATCTTATAGGCTTCTTAGGGGAGACTTACGCCTGGCTTACATAGCAGTCTGTGACCCAATCCTATTGAATTTGCTGCACATCTGTAAATCAAACAGGACCAGAGCTACCTCTTTCAGGGACCTAAATATGGCCTGTGACTTGAATAGGACATGCTGGAGGGGCAGATTTGTCTCCCAGCGACTGCCACATCTTTGGAATAGATTGCCAATTCATGTGAAGCAGAGCACCTCTATGACACTGTTCAAAAGGAACCTGGATGAGTGGATGGGGCACCATAAATTCTTACTGGAGACAGCACCCACAGCCCTCCTGGACATTGGCAGTCATTGCTAAGTACATTCCTGGGTATTGACTAGAACAGCTATGTTATTACATTAGGATGACATGGCTAGGCTTGAAATGACCTCTGGGTCGATAGCCTAATAATCTGCTATGATCCTCTGGTGTTATGTAGCTTGGTTGTACAGGATTGTACACTAAGGCCAGTGTGGTAATAAATTCTGAAGTTATAGGAGGTGGAGGTTGTTGTGGTGAGCTTTGTTATGAGGGGGGGAGTATGTTTACGGATAAAGCAGTTTGGAAAGATGGGAGCCAAGTCAGAGGTCTGCCTTTTGATTTATTGATAACCAGATAGCTTTACTCTGAGGGAAGCATTATTAACGTTGAGTGGCAGAGTTTGTGATGAGTGGGGGGGTACTTGATTTGTGATGTGATCTTTTTCTTGAAGGAGGCAGCAGCTTAGATGGGAAGGCCACATTCAAGCTGGGCTAAAAGCACTCCCTGATGGTGTCCATTTGCTGGCTGAAATCACATTTACTTTTAGTCTTTGAAAGTTTGAGGAAATGATATTACTCAAAATAAGTATTGCTGGCTCACTCGTTTTGTAAGTAGTTTCTTTTATTAAAATGTAGCCTTCCCATTAATTTCATCCAACCTTTTTTCAAAGATTCTGGGCTCCTCTAGCCTATTATAGACTTTTATATGTCTACAAATCCCTCTGGAATCCTCTTAGTCTTAATTCTTTCTTTGAAAATCAAATTACTTCATTGTAGTCATTTTAGTTTTGTTGTATCTTTTTTTTCAGACATTTAAACAAAATGCTAGGGTCAGTGTTTCCAGCTGATTAGACAAACTTTCCAAAAACAAAAGTTGTGAATGGTGATTTGAAAGAAATGGGTAAAATGTGGGACCACTTAATGGCAGTTTGCTAACAATTTCAATGAGGAAACTCAAAACATAGTTGCAATGTGCTGTTTTATAGTGATTCAGTATTATTTACCATGAATATTAGATAAAAAAGTCTGAACAATAAATGCAAGAGAGGCACCTTCAATGTAGGGCAGTATGGCATGTTGATCTGTTAAAAATGAGGAACTTTCCTCATAATGACATACACTTGAGCTGAATGGTTTATTCTGATAAGTCCAGCTGAACTTCACCACCCAAAAGCCCTAGTTTGAAGATAATTTACACACTGACTGTCAGGCATCCACCCTAGTCATCCACAGTGACTCCATGTTGATTTCCAACATTGTACAATGTTGCAACAAAGGAGTGGGAGAAAATGGAGACAGGCTGGTGCTGCAAATAAAAAAAAATAAATTAAAAAAAATTAAAAATACTGTCACAACTAACAAAAATAACCATTTAAAATGTACTTTCTGCACAAAGATGATGATAGGTTTAATTCATTTTTATGCAGTTTAATATACCAAACATTCCTTCCAGGAGATCATTATTTGACTATAAAGAATATGTATACCATTTTGTAATAGCTCCCCTGGCATAAATTGCACAGCTGAATTTCAAAAGTACTTAGTAAAATGCTGAGGCATGTGTGTGTGTGTGTGTGTGTGTGTGTGTGTGTGTGTGTGTGTGTGTGTGTGTGTGTGTGTGTGTGTGTGTGTGTGTGTGTGTGTGTATGTGCCCACCTTTTATACATGCAGAGTATTTAACTCTTTGGTAGAAAAGGTTTAGTCGTTGTTGTACTCACAGCAAGAGGTTCTCCCGTTTGATTCTCGGCTTGGGTTGGGAGTGCCTCGAGTGGGCGTTCGAAAGACATGCATTGAATGGGCGTGCCTTTGTTGAAGGTTAGGCATCTGGCTGGCAGGTCGACACCATAAAAACCAACTGCCAATCATTAGCGGACCGGAGTTCCGCTGTGGCGACCCCTAACTGGGAAAAGCCGAAAGACAAACAACAACAACATGTTTGCCATCTGGTAACGTTTTAATTTGTTTATCCTTTTATGTTTCATGTCCTGCCATGGTTATCCAAAAGCAGTGTCACTGCTGAAAGACCAGATGTTTGTAGATTCTATTCCTACTCTCAGTGATTAGGTTGCTGACATTGTGGTACAGCTTTAAGGGATGCTGCACGCCTGTGTGTTTCTTGTCCTTCAGATGAGACGTTAAATCGAGATCCCATCTGCATGAGTTGGTGGTAGCTCATCTGGTTTAAAAGATCCCATGACACCTATTGAAAAGAGTAGGGGTTCTTTATTAAAAAAATAAATAAGTACACACTTTATGTATAATATTATTTATAGACTTACATATTTTCAAATGTATACAGTGTACAAATTTCCATTTCTTTCCTTTATTGTCATGTAGTCATAGATATCTTACTTTTTATTATTATGTTAAACTTCTATCTCTGTTAACTTATATGCCCCCCTTTTTCCACAGCTACCATCTATTTTTCTTAAAATTACTGCTAGTCTCCATTTACCATTAAACAAGATTTCATTTAGCATTTCACTCTAAATGGTCCACACAACATAAAATAATCATTTATTAATTTTACTAACATGTTCCTTATTTTATGGTTATAAGATCTGGACATAATCATGTCCATTTTATTTCCTTTGCCTCCATTTTATTTTCAAAGAATTTTTCTTTGCACAATTTTCCCACACTATTGCAAACCTTATACATTGTGAGAAAACATATTCTGCAGTTTCTTCTTTACCACTATATATCCAAACACTTCCACTGATATTGTTTTATATGACATATTTTCCTTTAGTATTAATTTATTAATCGCTAATTGCCAAAGAAAACTTGTCACATTCTACTTGCTTTTATTACACTATGCTTTTCATAATTGTATACCTTTAACTTTTTCATTCTCTAGCTCAGGCCAAGGATTATCATAATAATATTGTATCATGGTATTTGTATATCACACATTCCTGTCATTTTCTGCTAATAAATCCCAGTGCTGTCTATATTTGTCCTTTAGTAAATTTACTGCTAACTTTTCATGTTTATCATTTATCCAAAACAAAGCTTTATACAAATTCAGAGAAGCAGCATAAACAGTTGGGTTTATTAATTTGAAACCTCCATCGAGTGGATGGGACACTTCTCTCTTCACTGGTTTCAGTCTTGAACCCTATATTAAAGAAAAAAAATCACTTGTAGTGTTTCTTTTTCATAGATTATTGGTATATGGTGCTGTATTTCTCAGTATAATTGAATTAATCAAATAAAGCATTTTTATTAAATAATACATTGTATGTTTTCCAAAAACAAACCAAGCAGAAACTTCTCAGTGGGGGAGGGTGTGAAGTTTGCTCCTTGAAATATATTATACACCTAGTTCACTAATAAACTTCGAACTTTAAAATATGTACTACAAAACAATAAAATAGCAGGTGGTCCACAGCTGAGTTAAAAATGGAATATCATTTACTGAAACACACAAACAAGCAGTCCTAGTTGAGCTACTTTATTTCATCTATTACCCTATTCCGTTGCACATCACTTACATTTTTATCCCCAAATCTTACTACTAACACCAAGATTTCATTCATTAAGAAAGATACTCCTCCTGCCTTCATTATGTCATCCATGCCTTTACTTTTTACTTTGTTTAAAGTTAAGCTTATTATGTTTAAACATCAATGTGTATAACATACAACTTCGTTCACCCATTGTTTGTTTCTCATAATCAGTATAATTTCATCTACATAAGTAAACATGAGTGTAATTTTTATCCCTTCATTTGCAATGTAAGTAGTACCTCTTATGTGCAAATTTACAGCTCTGACTAATAAATTTGTAACTGATAGAAATAATATACTACAAATAGGACATCCCTGATGTATGCCATTCATTGTCTATCTCTTTGCTTAACCATCCATTCACTAAAATTCTTACTTTATTTTTGTTATATATAGAACAACATGCACATACACACACACATATATATATATATATATATATATATATATATATATATATATGGTTTACCTTAATAAAGTTGCAGCCCAGATGATTGAGTCTGATAATGGCATGACCAGAACGTTGTAACACAAACTCCCGGAACATTGTCTTTCCTCTCCAGGAAAGTAACCACTTGACCACGAATAAAAAAATGCAACCAGTAGCAAATTACACCGATCAAAGTGGTGGATTTTGCCCCCCAACCCCCATGTGGAGGGTTTCACCCCATATCCCCTAATTAAATATACCAACTCCAAGATTGCACTACAGTGGAGAAAGGGCAAAGTTCATCATGGTGGCCAAGTGGTTATTTTACCAGAGAAGAAAGATGATGTTCCAGGACTTTGTGGTTCTGCACTTACAACACTTTCTTCTTGCCATTTTCAGACTCGATGATCTGGGCTGCAATGCTATGAAGGGGAACCATATATATATAGATAGATAGATAGATAGATAGATAGATAGATAGATAGATAGATACACACACATACATGAGTGTGTATGTTTCTGAAAAGATAAACTATGATACAAAATTATCAGAAATGTGAAATTTATTTTTAATGTAGATATGCTTACTAAACGCGCTACCAGAAAGCACTTCATAAAAGAAATACTATAGCAGATCAGTGTTATTCTGGCATAATGCAAATCCTGCATTGAATCAAGAGAGATGGCAATCATTGACGTGACAAGGGAAGAAGGGGGTTGATGATGATGATGAATGAATATCTTAACTCGAAATGGGGTACTTAACCTGCGTTAGAGTATAATAGTTTGCCATAAGTCATGCATTTAGTGTTTGCTACATATCTATAGAGCATGACACGTAACTAAATGACCTACAA
>NC_056745.1:1457876535-1457939035 GCF_019279795.1 Protopterus annectens | reverse complement strand
CTCAAACTGAACAGAATGGCAACCTGTAGCCACGACCCTGTCAACTGTAGCATATTACCTTAGCCCACCAAACTACCCAGTTCTGGCTGTGCATTAACCTGATTACTGTAGGGAATAATCTAACTCCAAAACTTTAATGTCCTAACTCTAAATGGCAGAAACCAGCACCCTTTGACCTAGTTCCTGAAAACTCGCCTATTTGCAGCAGTGAAGTACTCTATGTGCCCAGCCATAAACACCCCCAATTCACTCATTACCAGATGACAATCCAGACTAGAACCCAGGCCACCCCACTCAGAACCTCCTACCTTCCTAGCAACCACCAAACTAGAACACTGAAACTACTAACCATCCTTAACCACTACTTGTCCCTGGCCGTTCTCCTCGAAGGTTCACTTCCCCTATGTTACCTCTATCTGTAGTAAGGAATTGAAACCTGACCTACGGCTGCCATATCCTGCAAACAATCTTCCCTTAAACTTTCTAGCTCCCATGTAAGCAACGCATCTAGAAGCAAGGATTAAACTTTACTGGCTTACAAGAGCCATAAGGCTTTAGCCTAATAAGTTCCTGTGCTTGTATGAATGTCGTGACTCTACTCATCCTGTGGGATCCCCAGACTCCCCATAAACCACCCCAACAGTTTTTCTCCTCCCCTTACCTATCTCTTTCTTACCTGCCCCCTATACCAACGCAATAATCAGCCCCCACTAATTAAACACAGAGCTCTAACATGCCTTAATAAGGTGATTACTCAGTCCTTTATTGTGGCCCATTCCAGTGGCAAGAACATCCATTCTATCAAAAGCATCACCGTTCAGATCCCCTTTTCAAGCAACGCATGATGCCTTCTACACTTCAGCAATCTGCAGGGAAAAAAAAAACAATAAATTCTACATGCACCATGACAATAATTCTTAACGTGGAGGCACTGACAAGGACCCCTGCCACCCCCATCAAGTGTTTCTCACACTCTTTACCAAAATATGGGACCAGTCCCCTTTTTTTTTTTTCCTAACTCCTATCCCCTTTGGACAAGAGTGATAAATGCTACCCACAGACATAAGAGCCGAACTTGTCTAGCTTGTAATCACCCCAAAGCCAGTAGCCTAATAACTTCTTATGATATTAAGAGTGTTGTGACTCCACTCCCTCTACCTGAACCCCATCCACAGTGACGTGCCTTAATGAGCAGTAAATAAAATGTATTACCTGTAACCTCATCAAGCCCACTGCAGGCACCTTTCAAACATTGATCTAATATACTGAAATGGTTAGTAGAACAGATTGCACAACGAATTAACCCTGAGATCACAAACTCAAATGCCTGTCCTTCTCTGGCTAGCAGTCTAAATCCTCTACCAAAACTCAATAACTTTGAAATCCACTTCAGTCAGTAACTGTTTCCCACTTGTGCTCCCATGTGCAACCTCCTCGCTCGCCACTGCTTCCATCATCTGTGAACTCACTGTGTAATGCCACAACTGGCACTCATCACACCACCATCTGTAAAGAAACAGACAAAAGTAAATCCTCTAAGATGTAAAGAGAAGGCTCCACCTTATACCTACCTATTCCAAATTATAGCAGCAGCGTTCCAAAAACCCCCATCTGCAAGAAAGAAAAGACGTAAATCATCTAGAATACATAACGCACATTTCAAGACATCTGCAAAAACAACCTAGTCTGCCAACCCAGGAAGGAGTGTACCACTGCCACACACATTTATGACAAAGCAAACACCCACTGTAAATTTAACTACCAATCGAGCAAGTTACAACTAAACCTCACACCTGAAGGGGCCTATCAATATCCCCAACCAGGGTAACCTTGCGATTCCATACCACATCACTTAGTGCACTGTATAAGCCAAGCTAACTTGTATTGTAAAACTATCTGCCTAGCTCTTAACCTTCCATCTCCAAATGAGGCACACTAACCAAACATAATGTCAAACAAATGGTAAAAATGCAGCAAACCTAATAGCTTACTAGCATCTTACAGTGCTATCAAGGGGACCCACTGCGATATTCCCCCATCAACTCTTTCAAATATAATTATGACTTGGGGCTCCCTTTCTACTCTTTTTTTTTTAAACCTGCTTAATCTTACCAGTTGAGGCTGTTAATCTACCATACTAAGCCATTAGTAGGGGTACCATGTTCTGTCCATTTGTTTTCCGTTTGCTTACAAGCAATGACAAAAACCTCTATATACCTCTCAACCTCTTAGCCCAGACAATGCAGGCAAAGCCTATATTTCACCACTTAGAGCAATAAATGTTGACAATCCATAAATAAAAGAGGGGGTGAGGTATCCTCTGAATAGTATAAAGTTAGAATTTCAAATGTCTGGCATTATCTTCTAACTTCAGTCTTTAATGCTTTGCCACTAACTGCCAAAAACTACAACTCTATGAAAAACAAAGCCGAATATGAAGCAAAATCTGGACGTTCTATGAAATCTGCACAGTTGAAAGGTGTGACAAAGCTCCAGTATACCCACAACTGCTCTCCAGCCAGCAAAACTGCTGCTCTACTTTGTACATTGGCATGAATTTCTGAATAGTATGAAGTCTGAAACTCAATTGTTTGTCTATTTCTGACTTCAGTCTTTAATGAGTTGCCACTCATTAAAAAAAAAAAAAAAACATGGCAAGAAAATATTGGTAATACCCAATGATAGGTTATTACTGAAGTTGTGGAAATAGCTGCATAATTTGAGTGCAGAAGTTTGTACCTTCCTTAATAAGTAGCCAATATCTTATTTTCAAAAATGTTATGTTAAGGGATTTTAAGTCAAGCATCATATAACTACATCTACATCAGCACAAGCACCCCAAATGAGCAGCCATCAGAACTGCAGTGTGCAAAATCATTTACCACCAGTATTAAATAACTGGAAAAGATGAGGACCAGAATTATGAGGCATAAGTGTGGATATACCTCACAAATCTGTGCAGCCCAAAGGGCCCGCTCCTTCCCACCATTAATCCTTTCCTGTGAAACACTGTACCCTTAAACGGCCCTACTCCGCTGACAAGTTGCATTGTACGGTGCATGCGCAGCGGCAGCCAGTATTCTCCCTTACTCAAAACCTGTGAAAGCCACTCAGCTTCTGCCAATAAGAGCACATCAACCTGGTCATGTCAGTGAGAGGAACAAAACAGAAAACATGCCAAAGAAAATAAACAATTAAATGGGAGAGCAAGGTAATCGCCTGCTTCAACCAGTGCACCAACAAACCCATTGACAGAACCACAGAAATGAAACTATGCCTCCCCAAGCCTCCCAAACACCATGATATCAAGAAAATTCAGTGACACAGGTCCAGGAGACCAAAGAAGAAAAAGTGGCTGGCCAACATCCCCACCTATCCCCCACCATACCCATTTTCTTTCACCCTTTTGTTTTTTTTTTTTATCAAGTTAAAGGAACATCGACCAACTGGCAACCCCATAACAATGGTACTGCATGGGCCCACCCCTCTATAAAAGTCCAAAGCAGCTTCTAACTTCCAAAACAACTACCCAGCAATGGCCAGTTCTTGAATATGCATTCCTCCACCCTCACCATCACAACTGTCCTGACCCCACAGCCACCACCTCAGGATTGGGGCCTGATCTGTCAGGAAAACCTTGGAAAATATAAGTCTCGTAAGCATTGCTCTTATAAACCTGAAATGTGGATGGCAGAAAAGATCCCATGCCCTCACTCACTCTCCAAACCACATGAACGAATTCAGAACACCAAGACATATTTAAGCACACTGGCACATTTCAAGGCCACCACCAATACCTCCACACCTGACCAAAAATGCCAGTCCCCAGCCTCATCATATGCAACACCATCTGCCCACTCTATCACTCATTCCATCCACTGCATGCCCTTTCAAGTGTCAAAAACATCAGCACTGCAAAACCTTTGCCTCCAACATGAACCGTACTAACTGCATGCACTACCCAAATAGTGGACGACGAGCTTAGTCCTTCCATACAAGCACCTCCCATACATTATATTACCGAGCTGTACTAGAATAGCTCATGTTAAACCCAACAGATTCTCAGTTTTTTATTTTTTTATTTTTTGCCGAAGTACAAACCCATATCAGACCATCAAAGGACGCATGCATCCACAACTGTCACCAGTCGCAGTCCTCTCCTAACCAGGGACCATGCTGTCATAGCCCACAACTTCAGACAACATCCAACTGCCTCAGTTACCATTTGTCACAATTTAACAGAAAGCCTTCCTGTCATTTACTCATCATGTCAGCCAGCAGTACTGCAGATGCAAATTAGGTGAACGTGGCCTGGCATTTGATTCGCATTCCTGTCATTTACTCATCATGTACGCCAGCAGTACTGCAGATGCAAATTAGCTGAACATGACCTGGCAGTTGATTCACCTAACACCACCACATATGGCTAAATACAACAGCAATAGTTCACTCCCACAGAGAGCCTGTAGCCTACAAAAAGATCTTCACAGCATACTCCCGCAGCCCACACAAAATGCCAAGAACAAACCCACCAGGAGAACCTCCAGAATCGCAGACCCATAACCACTGAATTGCTACAAACAAGTATTTGATTGCTTGCTTGCATTTGGACAAAGCAACAAAGACAAACATGCATCAGTGTGAATCCTTGCAGGGGCAACATCACCAAGTACTGCTTGACAAAACGCACTCAATCACTGCAGAAAGACAACAGCACCTGCAGCACCACCATCTCTGCCCCTTCAAGTAAAATCTGCCTTAGATTGTTCTTTTCAAAGAAACATTTTTTTTGTTTTATTACATTATGTTCCTGCAATTAGACCACAACCTGACAACACCTACCTTGGCCTAACCATGAGGCATCTTCCCCGTCTCCCCAACAGTTAAAGTAAACTCAAACACCAATCCTTTAACACATGAACAAGAGGAACCAAAATTATATGTATACCACCCTGAAATACAATATAACAGTATTATAACTCATCCAGCACTGCCATGCTCCACTAATACCCGAGACCTTCGCAAGCTCACGCCAAAATGTGATTGCTTACACAGCTACACAATGTCTAAACCTCTTAAGCCCCTCCCTACCCTTATCTCATTTTCTCCCAATCCTCCCTGCCTCCACTTAACCCTTTCACTTCCCCTTACACCCACTAATATCTATCTAACCCCTCATGAAGATGTCCCAGGATAACTTGGTCTGTTGCCAAACTTCATTTGTTGTTCTTGTTGCACTGTTTATGCTTCTGCTAATGTTGTCGACCCCACTGTCACTTTATAAAGAACATTCATTTACAGCCAGACACTAATGTTGTCGACCCCACTGTCACTTTATAAAGAACATTAGTTTGCAGCCAGACACTCTTAGTAGCCCATTTACAACTTGTCTTTTGCACTGTCACTTTATAAAGAATATTCTTTTACAGCCAGACACTCTTAGTAGCCCATTTACAACTTGTCTTTTGCACTCTACGTAAGTAAACAGCACAGTGCTACACTATGCTGTACTCTACCTGTTTTATTATTCCCTGGACATGTAGCTCATGTGTTACTTATATACAAGGTTCATAAGTCTTCTCAGCTTTGTACCCTGTACTTCTTAGGGAAACAACTGTTAATAAAAAGTTCAATCTGAATCAGTGTTCTACCCTGGTAAACAAATGCAAATAAATAAATAAAACCTTTGATATCAGTCACATTATGGTGCACAGAGTTGTATGTCATGTGCCCTGCATTTACCAAATTTATCACTTCCCCACATGGCACAACTTTGGCTGGGAATGAGAGTAACCATTTCTGCATGTGGCACTCATTAATCCAGTGCAAAGAATGGTGAACTGCTCCACAGTATTCATTCCTTTACATGGAGCACCCAGGCAGGAGCAAGCAGATGAGTTACCCATTTCTGAAGTGTGTATATATTGGTTTATATGCTGTATATCAACATCACCATTGTATGTGGTCATAGAAGCACAGCTTGTTCAACCAGCTCCCTGCGCCAGTATTATCACTACTAGTAGTGATCAGCTTTTGACAGTTAAATGTACACCGCCAACTTTTCCATTGAAGAGTAAAAAAACCCAAAAACTACATGACATGCCCTCCCCCACCCCAGCCTTTCAGGTCTTATTTCTGTGCTACAGCCCCCAACCTTTAAAGTATTTTATTAAAAAAAATAATTATTTTAAACAGTAGCAAATTGTTTCTGTGGCTTAGAACCTGTCTACATGAAACATTACAGCACTGAGATTTTAGTTTAAAAAAAAAAAAAACTTTTGTACTTTTATGCTCTAGCAAACTGCTTGCTACACTGCTACAATTTAGATTACAACCTGAGAGCTACAGTGCTAGGTTTTGACCATAAATCTAATACTGGTATTAAAAAGAGATTGGGATCAGCTGAAAGTGTTCTCCTATCATTTTGCGCCAGTGACATTTGCCCCCCTTGATCCACCTATCTACACTATTTCATAGTCCACAGTACAAATGGGACTTTGAATTCCTGCCCATTTTTCTAAGAGTGTTGAACATTTTGCAGTCTTGCAGCACTTATATTTTAACACATCCTTTTTTATTATGCTTGCTTACTTATGCTAAATTGTATATCCCCCCCCCAGTTATCCCCTACCCATTATTTTAATCATTCAAAGTTGGACATGTGTTCATGAGTGGTAACTTATGCTTGCTTGCTTGAAAAGTGATATAACATATTCAGACTCTCTTCAGATGAGAAAACTTGCTGTTTAGTGGCAGTACTGAAACAATAACATTATCATAAGCGTAACAACTGACTATGTCTTGGCTGGGATGAAGATGCCTAAGCAGCAATAGAATTTGACTCACACATGATTGTGTGTCTGAGGGTAAAAATACTATACATAGAAGTGAGTACAGTGTGGTGGCAAGTAGTCATTACTCAGTGGGGGAAGAGTTAAGTTCCATGGTTCCGTATTACAAGGATGATCCTCAACTACAAGAGAATCACCAAAACTTTTTAGGGTTTTCTGCTACAGTATTGTTGGGCTTTTGCTTTCATTTTAACCTTTTCTTGAATCGATCTGTGCTTTGACAAGAACTTTAAATATCTCAAGTGGAGAAAGGCTACAGCTGGAGTAATTCTACAAAGAATTAAAAAATAGACAGAGAGTGTGGCTGTAGAACAGCAACTAGAAGTCATTCCGTGGCAGTTAGAATCACTGTTAACGTAATAGCCCTCCATTGTTAAAAACCCTTAACTGCTAAAATTACTTATCATTCCACTGTGGAAAAGAAAGTGTCACAATTAAAGTTAGGCATATCAGAAGAAACAACTATGTTATATTTATTTTCCTGCTTTACCTAAACAGCCAGGAATCTTTATGAATTTAGCTGTATGTAGTCAGCATTTCTGCAATCAAAATACTGATATACCTGTTATATAATTCATTTCTGAGCTGGAGCAAGATCTTTACACTTAAACTTCCCCCTATTCACACCACCACTTTTAAACAAAGGCTAAAACTTATATTTCAGTATTTTTTCAGAACTACTAGCTGCTGATATAGAGACACTTAAAAATCACCTTTTGCTCACAGTCCACTTTAAAGTTATACTTGAAAGGCTAATCCGCTATAAAGGCTAATCAGTTATAATCACAACTTACTGCACAAGTCTTTTCTCAAACCTTAGCAAAAGTAAACTTCTGGAATGGTACAAAGCTGCTGCAGATTTTTTGTGTGTGTGTTGTTTTAACATGTTCTTTGTGTACAGAATAGAACATTGGGATTATTGACAACCCTTTAATTATAACATACAAAATGGTGGTGGGAGTTATTTAAGGTGCTTTTCTCAAGCCTGGCAAGAGTACAAAAGTAGGATTTGCTTCTCAGGTCACACTGGCAAGAACAGATCTTAACAGAGAAGTTAAACAGAGGTTTCCCTGTTTTTCTGTCAAAAATAAAATAGTTGCAGATTCATTTAAAATGTAAAACAAAAAAGATCCTATTAGAGCATCTTCCTTTTACAGTGTCCATCTTCTAAGATTGTTGTTGTTGTTGTTTGTCTTTCGGCTTTTCCCAGTTAGGGGTCACCACAGCAGAAATCCAGTCTGCTAATGATTGGCAGTTTTGTTTATGGTGTCGAGTTGCCAGCCCGATGCCCAACCATCAACAAAGGCATGCCCATTCAGCGCATGTCTTTCAAACGCCCACTCGACTGCTGAAATGTAAATCTTATTACATCTAACGTATTTTGCAGTAAAAAAGTGCGACTCTTGTTATTATAGGGTACATAAATGAGATCCTCTGAATGTCTGATTTTGTAATTGTTTTATTTTCAAATGTTATATTTATTTTATTAACACATTCAAATAGAAAAAAGAAAATGTTAACACAACTACTTACAAAGAAGTCTATATCAAACTGAATACATCAATCAATGATAATTTAATAGACTCAATCAATATTTCTGCAAAGAAGTATTTAGTTTAAGCAGTTGTGACTAGAAGTGGTATCATTTCTCATCTTAGTAGTATATCATTCACTTTGACAAACAACTTTCATAATTGTGAATTCTGCAATTGAGGGTTTAGATGTATTTTTTGAATTTTTGGTACCTTTTCTAACTATTGTTAATATGCTGCAAAGAAGAGGATACTGTGCCTTTGGGAAAATTTCAAGAATTGGAGCATTAATTAATAACATAGATTTAGTAAGAATAAACTTGTTGGACCATAAAGCTTGTATAAAGATATTAATGTTTTTCAAAAGGGTTGTAAAATTTTACATTCAAATACCAATCTGCTTTGAGGTTAGAATCACAACTCCAACATATAGCAGTTTTATATTTATATATATATATATATGTGTGTGTGTGTGTGTGTGTGTATATATATATATATATATATATATATATATATATATATATATATATATATATATATTTAAAACATCAATCTTATGAAGAGTAATGAACCCTCTTTGTAAATATTGCAAAGCTTTTTTTAGCTTTATCTGATATAATCAAATTGTTTATTTGTTTAAATAATCCCATTAGTTCTCTCTAATGAATGATTTATAAGGTTTTAAATATTTTATATATTTATTATATAATTTATTAAGAGTCAGTGAATTTTGGGAATAATGTTTATTCACATCTGTTATTTGTTCTATCTTAAATATATATTGTTTATTTGTGTGAAGAATGAGCCAATTATTTAAATCAAAATTATTTTTTCTCTCCATTTTCACATCAAATATCATTTTACAAGTGATTTATTGATGACCTATTCATTATAAGGTATGGTACTAAAGGCAACATTCAAAAGTGTGTGGAATATTAAAATACAACTACAACTGTTTTTTGCATTTTACTGTTGTGAATATAAGTAGAATGGTCATTGCTTGGGTGTTGTATTAGACCTTAGTGAAATTATGAACATTATATCCAGCAAGACTTTTAGGAAAAGAACATTTACAAGTAACTATTAACATTATAAATGTGTGCATCAGGGCTTTATAAAAAATAACATTCCTACGGGTCAGTTCTTCTAATTTAATATGTAATGAAAATGTTTTTGGATGAAGTTAATTTCTTTAAAGAGGTTAACCTGGGAATGTTCTAGATAAGACAATAAGAGATCTTTTGGAGGTTAACTACACTAAATATCATCCAATTTTCAAAGAAGGAATGTTGTCATGCACAATTAAAATACAAAATGTTGATAGTATTGATATCAGAATCAAACATGGATTTTTGGATTGGATACTACTGTCAATAGTTGCATCATAAGGGATTTATTAATAAAGAATTGGGAAGATTTTATTAAGAAATAAGGGAGTGACGGATGTAGTAGGGCAAGATCCATGTTTTTTATATAGAAAGGTCAGTAATTTAAACTTTTGTATTAGAAAAAGCACAAGCAGATTGAAAGACCTCTGACTCTGAAAAATAAAGGTACATACAAATGTGGTGACTATAGGAGCTGCAGGTATATTACTGGAGACTCATATATTACGGTGAAGAATTATCAAAAAAAATAGTTAAAATTATTATAATAATAAGTTGCCTCATGTTATTTATGTAGCTGTCTGTTTGAGCTGTCTTGCATTCTGCATGGGTATGACAACCAGGATGCTAGGTAAGAGAATTTCTGAGCATATATATGCTATACAAAACTGGACAGGAAATAAAACTCTTTCCAAACACTCAGAAACATATATGAGTTTTAAAAAATGTGTCTTATATAGTTTCTTTATTTCTTTATTTTATTTTATTTTATTTGACATTTGTTAACTGGGTTGGTCCAACTGGCCCAGGAGCCCATTTTCAGTGGAAACTCGAGGAGAAAAGCTCCACTACAGACAATTGTAGTACACAAGTTCCAGGTGCTAATATGGACAATTACAATACATAGGCATACAATACATATATATATGTGTGTGTGTGTATATATATATATATATATATATATATATATATATATGTGTGTGTGTGTATATATATATATATATATATATATATATATATATATATATATACATATATATATACATAACACACACTCACTCATATATATATATATATATATATATATATATATATATATATATATATATATGTGTGTGTGTGTGTGTGTGTGTGTTCTTTTTACAGTGAAAAATAAACCTTGAAGGTTGTATGTAGAACATACAGCAATTGAATTTTCTAATAAAGCTATGATTCTAACAGATATAATTCTAATATAGAGAGGTATTTTGAGTAGAGCAAAAAATATTACATTTATGCATGTGGTGTAGAAGTCAAGCTTATGGGTGTAATCTCTTTGTAAAACTATGTGTAAAGAGAAAATATAAGTGGTAGAGTGAGATGTGTGTGTAATAAGAGTGATAATACAATATTATAGTGGGTTAGTTGACCATCAAGTTAAGGATACAAGGAGTGATAATGAATTTAATTGTTTAGAAACAAGGGAAACTAGGTGGCAGTTTCTTTTTCAGGTAGATAAGTTTCTGAGATTCAATTCCACCATCAACATTAAATGTTATTTAAAACTTAGAAAGATTAGGATTTGATTATTGACTATTTGATATGTTTTAAAGTATGTCATTTACAAACATTTTTATTTTAATACATTTTCAAGATTTGTCTTTTTAAATGTTTCTAAATGTACTTGCAATATAGATGTCATTAGTCACTTTAAAATGGAACTTATAGAGTGTTACAGTTTTTCCTTTTGAAGTATCTGTTATAGTAAGGTGAAAGCAGTCAAGTATTTTCAGTAAAAACGTTGGTTCTTTGGTCATCAGTGGTTATTTTTGTTACTCAAAATTATAATTGTTATTATAAACTCAGACACGTACTTTAGTACCATTTTAAAACGGATTCCAAATTATTCAATTATTATTTCTTAAAGTTCAAATTTTATTAAGATTTGACTAAATCCAAATAATATTTAATAAATGGTTCATAGGTTCACAGATTAGTATTAAGTTAACTGTTTTTATGAGCCATTTTGAGCCTAGCCAATTATCTCTTGTGAGACTCAAACCCTGCACCTTGTGTTTGTAAGGCAAACATCTTAACCATTGGGCCATCCTCCCAACCCCAGAGAATAAAGCAAAAAACACATGCCTTTATGTCTGGATTTTCATAAATAAAATTTCTAAATACTTTAAAAATCATGTTCAAAGGAATGAAACATGCTTTTCTTGTCAAACAAAAAAGTATTCACATGCAAACACTTTTTTGTATGAAAAGTGCATTTTGAAGCTTTTAAAAATATTATGTTTTAAATATTTCTTCCAAATGTAGAAACCTAAATTTAGTAAGATGTGTTTATGGCATTAATATTCATGGAATGGCAGGGGCAGTTGCATCATTCTGGGTTTTAGCTCTAATAATGTTGGATTAGCATAGGTAAATAATTAAAAAATAGTAATGAAATTGCATAAGTCTTAAATTAACAGTTTTCAGAAAACTGTATCATTAATATTATATCTTTACAATCATAACTTAATATAACACCTAAGTGTTTATTATTCCAGTTAGAATAACTGTTATCTTTAGAAAGCCCATTTATTTCTTTATTAGTCTATAAAAATTTGTTTTACTACGGCTAAACGTTAATCATGATTTTTTTTCAAAATAATGCAGTGTATTTTTAATGAAATCAAAGATGAGTCAATATTACCAACTGTTAGCAAGATGTCTGAGTAACGCTGTCTTTTTGAAGTATATTTATCTATTAAATGCAACAGTATAAGTATTTGATCTACTACAATGAGCAAAAGGTTCAACAGCCAAAGCAAATAATAAAGGCAACAAAGGAAAACCTTTTTTGTACCTTTTTAAATCGTAAATGATTATGAGGGGTAAGAACCTAACTTGACAAAAGAATTTGAATTCTGATAAAGATGTTATAATGTGTTACTAGATTCCAGTCCCCTCCTAAAATTATTAAACCCTGAGTAAAAGCTATTACTTTTTTAAGAATAATACTGATCTCGGTCTTTGTAGTTTTAGGCGGTATATAAAAATGTTTAATGTCACTCTATGGATTCTCCAGTCCCTTCTCACTAATACATTACATTCTTGTGCTTCATGCAAGCTTCCCTCTACTCTGGAGAGCTCTTCTCACTTTATTAATGTCACTATTTCAATTTTCATGTAATCCCTGCTACTTATGTAAATGACTGCCCTTTCTCTCTCACTATCCACTTTTTGTGTTCCTCCTCTGATAGATGTCTCCTGTAGCATAACAACTCCAGCTCTGGTCTTTTTTATATGCCCTTCATCCTCCGGGCTTTATTTTGGCTACAGAGGCCATTAACATTCCAAATTATAATCTGTAGTCCCATCATTTAGGATGAAGATTAGTCCTTTCCCTCTGCTTAATAGCCAGTATCAGACCCGTTTTACTCATTCCCCATATTTTGGTCACCTAGAAGGACAGCTTCTCACTCCCCATTCCTCTCTCCAGCAACAATCATAAATATTAAACTATTTACAGAAATGAGTGTTTTCCCATCCATCTTCCTTAACTAAAGTAGAGATATTCTTTACCATGGCATCTTAGCTTCTCACCAACATGGATTGTCCCCCCTCCCAGCCTCAGCAACCTATCCCATTTCCTGGCATTGTTTTTTTTTGACATTGAAATTTCTTTCACCTTCCCCCTATTGCCCCTACTCATAGCAGCTAGGTATTTTAATTACATGTAGTGAAAAGTATTTACCCTTCTTGAGCTTATTGTTTGTTGTGGCCTGCTGTACCATTTCCCATTCCAACTTGTGACATACGAATTCAGATCTGTAGATGCATTAACCGTAGTTGTTATTTATAACCTTGGGATGTCTATAAAATAAGCTACGTCCCTATGTCTGGAATGTTTGTGAGTGCTAGTGTCCCTGTTAGTATTACTTCTGTTTTCTAAACTGTGATTTGTCAGAATTCAACTTTATTTTATTTGAGGATAATATTATTTTCTTCATGATAAAACAAGAAAAGAACACTGGAGCATTGTTAATATATTCTGAAACAGTTCTGGGTTTTATAGGATATAAAATTAATGAAGATAAAACAAAGGCTATAAACTATGTACCCACTCATGAATTTGTCCAGCAATAGCCATATTTATGGGGAAATGATAAAATGATGTATTTAGGAGTATGAATTAAAAATGATTTGGTTATGGTAGCTAAGGATATGGGGGAACAGACAAAACAAAAGATAATACGAAAACTGAGAAACTGGAAGCTCTTGCCTATGGATATGGAAAGCAAGATGCAAGCAATAAAAATGTTTTAGTCCCTTTAGTTTTATAAACTGGTCAGGCATATTATCATCAACCAGATGAGATTTTGTATACAGTAATTAATAAAAAGTTGAAGTGTTTTGTTTGGGAGGGAAGAGGGCGAGGGTCAAGTGGGATAAGCTGATCTTCCCAACACAACCGGGTAGTTTAATATTACCTGATTTGAAGACATATTTTAGAGCTACACAGTTAATATTCTTGTATATTACACAAGCAGAAAGCTACAATTCAAAGTGGAAAGTGATGATGATGATGAAGGGGGGCGTGATTCAAAAACTAAGATAATAATGGTATTTTCAATACAGATCCTTAAGGAAAAAACAGTCATACAGAATATTATATTCATTAAGTAGAAGAAAGTATATTGAGAACTAAGCCAACATGGAATGTAGAGAGAGGACATTCTGCTGCCATTAGGGGTACAGAGAGTAGACAAGAGGTGGCTGGAATTTACTGGAGGAAGCTGGAAAGGAACCAGTGTATTGTGAATAAATATTTAAAGAAGGGAAGGTAATAGAATGGCAAGAGGCCAAGAGGATGTTTGGATTGCAGGCTAGTGACTGCCTTTCCTATCAGTGATTGATTTAGAGTATAGAAAAATAGAAAGGCATAGGGAATCCTAAATGAAAGACCTGTACTGGTTGACTTTAAGTTGAATCTAGAACAGAAGCTGATGTTAAAAAGGGATAATTAGTAGGGCATATCAAATATTGCACAATAACTATAATAATACATCAGAAGGTGTCAGAAAAGATTAGGAAGAGAGATTAGATATGTAATTTACTTAGAAACAGCCAGACGACATATGTATGGCTCCCAAGTATACAACAAAGTCTAGAAGATTTTGTATTTTACCTGGAAGTATTTGGATTGATACTTTTATATCCCAAGCAGACCCCAAAGAAGTTTTCCTGAGGTAGATGGCAAATGATGGAGGTGTGATGGGAAAGAAAGAGGTAAGTGGGAACATATGTTATTGGCAGTGTAATGATTTGGCAGGCTTTAAAAATTACATATAGAGTACTCTGTCAGGAATACTGAGTGAGCAAATGAGTGTAACTAAGGAAATTATTTTTTTAGTTGAAATACAGCATATTAATTGCCTAGACATAGTAAGGTGTTATTAAGTTTAGTACTGGTGGCTGCCAAAAAAGCAATTGCTAGAAAATTGAAATAAAAATCTAAAACAGCTATACCTAAAGTGGAGAATATTGCAACAGAGATGAAAGAACAGTGGGTGGGATATTTGTGGGAACATGCATGCAGGAAAATGCTTCTGAGAAGGAATGAAGTTTAAGAGAAGTCAGGAATTGAATAATTTATGTAATGTTGTTTAAATCAGAGGATATATAACAATATACCAGATGTATAATGTTTGTAAATGTGAACTTGTTATTAGGGTTTCATTACTTTTATATAATTTTGCCTATGTCACAAGTGATAATTCAGTAAAAGCATTTAACAAACGTTAATAGACCAACCAGTTCTGCATCAGCATTTTCAAAATGATAAGAATTATGAAAGCCAGTCAATAATACCTGATGAGACTAATTCTCAGTGATTTACCAGAAAATAAAAAATGTTAACTAGGACAGGACAAAAATGTGAGCCATAATTAGGTACCTTCCTTCAAAAGTCTGGACATCTAATCATTATGGTCAGGATGTGGTAAGATTGAGACAGTACACTTTCATTAAGAGTAGTGTGTGTCTCTCTCTCTGGACGAGTCATCCCATAGAGAAAGGAATACATCATTTCATTTTTTATTTGTATTGGTCTCAGCTGATATATCCATATGCAGTCATTGCACTAAAGCAGACATTAATAAAAATTATTTACGTGTTACTTCCCATCAGCAGTCCTTGTAGAAGTAATGCTTGTTTTGTAATCAAGAGCAAAATTCCACATATTGCTTTTCCATGGTCTATACTGCCTGTGAAACATCTTGACTTTTTTTACTGGCAGAAAAAAAAAAGGATATGTAATCATGTAAGTTAAAGCTGATGCTTGCTTCTTTCTTCTCAACATTTGGTATCAGAGAAACGGCATTTGTTTTAAACTTTTCTTCTCATAAACATAACTGTTGACTGAGATGTATCCTGAAATTTCAAAGAAAAGTATATCTGCTTCTGTAATTAGCAATGTAAATAACACTTGAATGTCTGTTAAGACGAACACTTATAGCACAAGTAGTAATGATAGCTTTCTTCAGCAGCATCTAAGGTTTCACCTGGTACCTTACCATTGTTTATAAGTTGCTTGGTTTGGAAGTGTGAATGTGCATTTGGAATATGGTACATATTTATTAGCAAAAAACTACCATTGTCTCCAGTATAGTATAATCTATATTTATGTGTCTGTGTCAGATAATTGACTTTTCAGAAATTCGAAAAAAATATCAGGGACCATGTGACAGAGTTTTCAAAAACTCGAATGTCAAAAAAAAAAAAAAAATTGTATCTTTTTCTACATTTTTGTAGGGGAGCAAGACCCCCTGCACACCCCCTGAAATTATATGTAGCAACTCTGAGATCGCACCACAGTGACAGAAAAGGTAAATTTCATGATCCTCGCTGTACCGTGATCTCCATTCAAAAGCTTTGAGTTTTCAAAAACTCAGTCATATGGTCTCGACCATATAGAGTTTGAGTTTTGTGTGTGTGTGTGTGTGTGTGTGTGTGTGTGTGTGTGTGTGTGTATATCTTTGGTTTCATTTTCAAACCTTAAAATACTGAAATTGTCGAATTTCAGTATCTTGAAATGAAAATATTAAAAATGAAAAGCACAAACCACAAATTTTATCCCACGGCAAGTAAACATTTGCCCAGCATGGGGAAATATGCCTTTTACACACTGCAGTGCAATCCCGGAGTTGTTATATATAGTTGGGGGGTGTGGGGGCACAGTCCCACCACCTAGGTTGGTTTATGATGGTATAGTATGTTGTTTGTAGTTTTGGGCAAGTGTTTATTTGCCCTGTGATAATTACCATGGTTTGTGCATTTAATTTACAATATTGTCATCATGCGATACTGAAATTCAATGTGAATGCACATTTTTTTGTCTCACACCATAACATTTACCATCATGTCCTTCAATAACATGTCGCTGTCTCATTCATGAAAATTAGAGTGTTAATATGAGAATAAGAAGAAGAAGCGATTAATATCTCCATTGTAGCTCATCCTTGAATAACAACTTTTGCCGCTTACATCTTCTTGTGATCACCTAATGTTATACTATTATGCTGTCTATTCACTAAAACTGCCTTATGAAATTTGTTATTATAAATATTGATTGCAATAAATATGATTCATTGGAGCTTTTCTTCCAGGTATCTGCTGAAAAAAAGGGCACCTGCGCCCAGTCAGATTTGTCCAGTAAACAAAGGTCAATAAATAAATAAGTAATATTAATTGGTAAGTCACTTAAAGGTCTAGAAAAGTGTCAGGATGCCATAAGGAGCTGTCAGTGCCAAAAGGAAGTATACCAAAAACGGTATCATAGATGTTATTGAGTTAGCTGGAAACTGTGCTATTTACAACCAGTAAAATAGTTCATCTTAAAGCCTCTATAATGATTAACACAAGTGTATCTCCTTTGTGTGGATAAAGAGATATCTAGTGTTATTAATATTGTATGCATTTATATTGTCACAATGGTCATATTTCTCTAAATATCTCGACAAACAAGCAGCAGAGAAAGACCTCCTTAGCGTCATATGAAAACTTACAACTAAATCAATAAAGTGTTGCTGACAATATATGTATAACTTGAGACATTACCAGAATATTGCAAGTTGTTTATAAAACAGTACATTTGCATTTACTATATTTATTGTGAGTTATTAAACACATTTTAAGATTCTGAATGTAGTGAATGCTAGATCAGTTTCTGCTGGAAGGTTTACCATTATATTTCCTTGATAACCCTTATGAATATTGAGATGTAGACATTTTTCTGATCTGTGAGGATATAACTTGATTTTCACATGAGGCAGGGGATTCAGTAGCTGGAAGTCAAGAGTATAGAGTTGTGGAGCACTATAAAAGGATTAAATATCCCCTCCAGTGGACCCATAAACACACACAGCAGTTCCTCTCATTTCCTGTTGCTCTCTCTCTCTGTCTAACGTGCATACGTACACACACACACGCACTCACATGTGCATGTGTTTTTTGGAGCAGAACAGCTTTTACTAGAAAACATACCTCTCATCTTCTGCGCATCGAACATGATACTTGCATTAGCATTCAGAAGTCATTGCAGTGGGCCAGGAAGATAAACAGATTTTTATTTTACGTATTAACATGTTTAGAATAACTGGGCACCAAATTTTTAGTAATAAAAATATTTCTGTGAACTTAGCTCAGTAATGTAATTGTCTGTGAACTAATTAATTCTTCTAACTTTATTAAGAGCACTAATAAATCTAATTAGGTTACGTATGAAACACAGTTCTAGCACTGTGCTTAACTCATAATGGTCTTGCTGCATCTTCTCTTGCCATCTGCTTTGTTGCCAGCCTATAGTTGAAGGTTTGTAAACTGAGATGAAAATCTGATTTCTTTTCTCTGAAATGTGGATTTTCTGTGGGTGCGCAAGCTTCTTGGTGAGCATGCAGTCTGAATGTGCAACTCAGATGGGTGAGTTGTGCTGTAGTTATTTTGCTGTGTCTACTGAATGACCATAGCTTATTTTGCCTTTTGTTTCACCAAAATTCACCCTTCTGCAGCTAACATATCAGCCACTTTTAATGAACTTTCCTCTCAACATTCCTTGTTCAGTTTGCTCCTTGCAAATCTAGTACCTTTGTTAGCTGCAGTTAAAAGTTGCACTGGATACCATCTTAGAAAAAAACTACTGTGTCATCCTTTCCCCTGTTTTAAAATGCGCATGCTTTCTGATACTGACACTTAACAGTCTGTCTTCTGCTGGTCCTGGCTGCATTTTCCAAACCTATTCTATATGTCATAACTTTGTTGTAGGGTACTATACTTTTTTCTAGTCGATTTTTGTTACTGTGGTGTAATAATGTTCTGTTTTTACAGGCATTAATTCTGTGACCTGTTCCTTTCCATATTTTTCAGTAATACTTACAGCGCACTTCACCCCAGCTCACTACCTACCTTTGTGATTCCAAGATAAGTGTAAGCTTCAAAATTATTTAATAAAAACTCTGAAAATACAGGAGGACAGCAAATGTTGAACATCTTTCTTTATCCTTTGTAGTTGTTTACTTTTAAGGGCACCCCCTTGATATGATGACAACCCCCTGGAATATAATACATCTGTATATACAGTATATAGAGAGATGAGATATAGATATAGCTATAGATATATATATAGACACACAAACCAGATCCAAGTTTGCCATACCTTAAAGAAAAAGAAGTGTCTTGAGAAACACTCTTAGATTTAATATATGTAAGTCTACATTTTTGGTCAATCAGCCTGTGTATACCAGACCTCATACTACCGATTCTCAGAATGTCAAATGGTTACCAACCCCATCCCCCTGATGCCACTAAATTATGTTATTAGCAGAGCTAACTGTAGTCAGTTTCAAATGTAGTACTTTACTGTGTGGTTATCTATGATCTTTTCAACTTTGTATAGCAAAAAAAAAAAGAATGTCTGAATCTCAGTCTAAGTAAGTAATCATTTCCTGATTGCAGATCTTCATAAAGACCTCTCTCATCATTTATTTATTTATCATTGAAAAATGGTAAACTAGAATGGTCTATGTACTATTTTAAGGTATGATCCAGACTTTCTTGGTAATGGTAAATACAGTATATAAACATTTGCATAATTTAGCACAGGCAGTCTACCAAGAAGTTTTGGTCACCTACAAAGGCAGCTTCTCACTCCCCATTCCTCTCTCCAGCACAATCATAAATATTAAGCTGTTTACAAAAATGAGTGTTTTCCCATCCATCTTCCTTAACTGAAGTAGAGATATTGTCTACCGTGGCATCTTAGCTTCTCACCAACACTGATTGTCCCCCCTCCCAGCCTCAGCAACCTATCCCATTTCGAGAGAGAGAGAGATGTGAAACTCCTTTGGTACACAATACTCAGCTGTTCTGGCTTTGCCACATGCTAACAATCCATCAAATGATTCCAGTAACAGTGTAAAGTGGGGGGAAATTTGTGTTCCGTATACTTCTGTATCACTTTTCCTGCTGTATGTACTGTGACTTCCTGAAGATTCACATCATTGGTTTTCAGGTTGGCACTGATCTGCTGTTAGTTAGCAGATATTGTCATGCTGAAAAGCAAACCTTATTATTCTTTCACATAAAATATCACCTCCATCCACTGAAACTTGGTGATGTTTAATAAGTAGCCTTATGGCCTACAGCATGATTATCTGCATGTCCATAACCCATCTCTGCTTTTGGGTCTCCCCCATACCTCCCAACCTCTCAGAGCAAGAAATCTGAACATGCCATAAATAAAAGTGGGATGAAGGTGCAAAAATAGGGACATTTTTTAAATATTGCTCTTACAAACTTAGAAAGTTGATAAAATGATAGATTTTGGATTAGAATGGATTTTCTGAAGGGTATGAAGTCTGAAACTCAAATGTCTATCTTTATTTCCTAACTTTAATCTTTAATGATTTGCCACTCATTTGCCAGAAAACCACAATTTTATGAAAAATGAATCAAAAATATGAGGCAGAAATCTGGACATTCTGCAAAAATCTGGACACTTGAGAGGTACTCTCCCCTGAAAAGATCCACTTCAATACCATGGGTTTACTGATTAATATTTAAATAAAATAAAATAAAAACTTCAGATGTCAGGCTCTACTAGATATAAGATTTTCAATCAAATAGTCATTTTTTAATTCATTAACTGATTAATCTTTTTACCCCATAAGCTTTGCTCCTTAAAAATTACCAGCACGTTAATGGATAATTGCATTTCTGGATTAGACATTTTGTTTTTTTGTAAATTTTTTTTTTTATCGTTCCCTACAACCATATTACTGAGTATAGTCACATTCAATGATATTGCTATTCAAAAAAAAATAAATACTTTCACAAATATACATGCCCCTGGGAATTTGATAGCCATTCAGACTTGAATGGCAAATAATTCTTGGCCATCATAGGAAGTTACTAGGCTAATAGCTTGAGGACTCTTACCCTTGCTATCATGATCAGCACTTATTTCCATGTCCAAGAGGGACACAGGAACCCCCAGGGTAAATTTATGGTTACCCATCCAATCGTCCAGATTGTGTTTGAAGAGGACAAATGAGGTGCTCTGTTTGATGTGAAATGGGAGTCTGTTCCAAAGGTGTGGTAACCTTTGGCAGACAAATCTGTCCCTCCAGCAAGATCTATTGATGTCACATACTAGGTTTAGGTCTTTAGAGCGAGTAACCCATGTGCCATTTGGCTTGCGGATGTGCAGCATTTCCAATAAAGTGGGGTCAGAGGTCACCATATATGCAAGTCAGAGATTGCCCCTGAGTAGTCTGTATGAAACAGAATAAAGTAACACTGATTTCAGCTGATCCACATAGGATAGCTGCTGAAGACCTTGAATTTTCTTTGTGAGGAACCTTTGTGGTTTCTCCACTTGCTGCAGGTGCTTTGAAAGGTATTTGTCAAAGGGGGCGTTGTACTCAATTATTGGCCTAATTAGTGAAGAGTACAGGGAGGTAATAACTTCACTTTTTCTTGAGGCAGTGCCCTTACGTATGAGGTGAGCCATATAGAATGCCAGTTTTACCACTCTGGTGACGTGGTAATCAAAGGTAAGGTTGCTGTCAACCTGTGCGCCTAGATCCCTCACCACTGAGTGCGTACTTAGGGTATTGCCATTGGTGTGGTCATTTGCAGGAACATGGCATTGTTAACTTCTGCTATTAGTCATGCCCTTCTTGTTTTCAAGATCCATTTATTACAAACAGGATATTACAATTATCCACAAAAATGTAACTTTCAGAGCGCAGCTGTCTGTATTTATTAGTCAGGCTTTCCTAATCTGTGGTCAATGTATTTTCCTTAAATAGTGAAAACCTCCAAAAACTCCTTTAAATCGGGGATAGTAACAAAAATATTATTAAAAACTTGCAAATTATCATTAGTTCAATTAGATCAGCCCATTAGCCGCTAAATCAAAGGCTAATGTAGTTGAAGATGGATTTATAATTGAGAAGTTAATGAATAATACCCAACATTTTCCAGATAGTATTCAAAATTGTATGACCTATTCTGACCCAATAGAGACTGCCGGTATACTGGTAAACAAATTAAGTGCTACTTTCACCCCAGAGGCTTTTTTTTCCCATTTTCTATCCATCCCTGAATCATTTAAACCTGCTATTATCACAAAGGTACATGTGCTAAAGTTGCTTCCTAAGACCAAAATGGTTGCTAATAAATAGTACTAGAAATGCTCTGGTAAAGCCAGTCCTTAAACGGTTTAACCTACATTTAGCTACAAGTTTTGACTCTGATATTTGATGTCTATAGCAGTGTTACCATTGCACAAGGCAAGCTCTATCACCAACGTGGAAATTATAGAACCATCAGGTCAGTAAGTCTTGTATACAAAGCAATGAAACACATTAGAATTGACGTTAATAGCTATGATATCACAAATCTAATTAAACTTGATGTGCAACAGTTTGACTCTTAACCCGGCCTAGTGAATTTTGCTAACTTCTCTGAAATTGTTACATGGGCTGTCAACAGTGGTCATGCTGTTCACACAGCATGTCTTGACATGGTCTAGACATTTGACACCTTACCCTATGCTGGCATCCTAAGTAAACTTAACCCTTTTAAAACAGATCCATGTGTGCCCTGACAATTAGCAGAGTACCTAAAGGAGAGCACCCACACAGTTAGTGTTAGGAAATAAGAAGGTAGCCAGTAGTGACTCCCCTTGGGTCCCCAATGAGACCTCTCCATTTCAGCATTTACTTTTCTGGCCTCCAAACTGGACACCAAGACCACCTGCTACCAAAATTTGCAGATGACTGTACATTGTGGCACAGTTGCACGACATAGAAGCAGTATCTTTGCGGTGCTGTTGATTGCAAAGAATTGAAGGTGTGGAATGTACATTATTCTCTTATGCAAAACTGAGCCCATGAACTACCTGACCCAGAAGTAGCATCCCAATTTCACATGAAACAAAAACACCATCTGCCCTGTAAGGTGACTGCAAACATATTCAAAGCATATGTATGCACTTGATTGTTTTACTGTGAGCATCCTTTGGATCACAGGAAGATTATTTGTCCCCAGCATGTAATGAACCCTAGCTACGGTATTGTTTATAAAACATCAAACGCCTCTTTAGTAGTGAATCATGTATCATAGCTGTTGTACCTTCTTGTATAGTATTCTAATCAGTGAACCTTGCAGTTAGACCTTGGACTACAGGAGGGGTAGAGAACACAGCCTTTGTAATGCTATAATTACAACAAATAGGGAGTGTGAGTTTTCGCCAGAGTTCATTTTATATGCCTGTTTTATTTCTCCCTTTCATTTGCAGTTTTTCCATGATAAGTGAAGTGTGCAGTCTGATTAGCTCCCACTTGCATGAGAAATGTAGTTTACTTTGATCCCCTCCTGCCCCCAATTACCCTAGCTAATCCCTAGGATCACACAATTTATACTTACCCATTCTTTCCACCACCTACTCCCATAGACACTGTTTCTTAAATACTTCTCATTTCACATTTTATTTATAGCTGAATCATAATATTGTTCAACCATGATATTATTTAGCACCATAACCCCTTACCATCCCTATTCCATAAAGCACATCCAACATGACTCACTTCTCACACCCCTCTTTCTCCATATACACACAGCTAGTCAGACTCAAATTACTGTACCTCACAGTCACACACTCAACGCCCAGCCCTAAATGCCAAATAAAATCTGCTGTCCAGCCTTAGATGCAACACATATATTCTACCCATCCTTTTCTCTCTCTCCATCATATTTTACACAGTCAAACACAGTTACAGAAATGCACACAAACCACCCCTATTATCACTCTCCAAAACTATTACTTAAGCCATTTCCAGCTTTTGAACATACAGACTGCCATTCTGCAAATAAAATCCTCAAATTCATTATAAGACTTACTCCTTTACTACAAATCCCCTTGTTCTGTATTTTTATTATGTCGATCCCAGACCTTCCAACAGAAATGCCACAATAACACATTGCCATGTTTAATGCATTCAGAATACTCAATATATTTGAGCAGCTACAATCTTTCCTAGCTTCATATAACTCAGACTTCCTGGCAATCACTGAATCATGGGTAATATCAGACACCCCAAAATCTGTGTGTCCACTTTCTTAAGTACTTCTACCTATTAATGCAAGGCCAGGGAAAATAACCATTGGTGGTGCACCAATGTATAAAGAGATCTAGAATAATCCATTTCCACAATCAAAATTTGTCTTAACAGTGACCAACAAGGCCAGGGAAAATAACCATTGGTGGTGCACCAACGTATACAGAACTCTAGAATAATCCATTTCCACAATCAAATTCGTCTAACAGTGACGAACAAGGCCAGGGAAAATAATCATTGGTGGTGCACCAACATATAAGGAACTCTAGAATAATCCATTCCCACAATCACGATTCATCTAATAGTGACCGTGATCCTAAGTAGTTTTCCGCCTTGCTTACGTACACAAACTCTAGCTGTAGCTTACTTCCCTTTCCCAGTATTACTAATATCTTAGATATTTGTTTCGCCTATAAAAACATAAAAATCCAAGGAAATGTCAACCTCAGCTTATTTAACACTAAGTGCCTTTCAGAAATATAAGACAGCATATCAAACCTTGGTGTTTCCCAACTCATTATATGACCAAACCTCAGTTCAAGCAACCAGTCTCTTCTGCACATCACAGTTATCCCCAACTCCAGTCAAAATCATCGCCTTCCATCACCGGTGATTGCCCTGCAACTTTCATCACGACCCCTTCACTTTCGTGGGTAACTTCCTTGTCTTACTTGACCCCAGTAATATAGCTAATGCCATCATATCCTTCCTTCTGCAGCTCAAAAACAAATACGTAATCCCCCATCATCAGACTGTATAGATTATCCCAAAATAAATGGTTAACCACGAAACTAAAACCGCTTTGCAAAGTTCCCTTTTACTCATATGTCATGAGACCCATTATCGCGTTATGCATATTTTTGCATGTCGTTGTTTAAACGTATCCCTCAGCTTGGTATTCATAAGTAATAGTATCAGTGACCTCAAACTTCTTGGTTATTGCCTGCTGGACTTCTTTGAGAAGGTCAGCAAAGCAATGGATGAGGGAATAATAGGGCAAACTGCCTAACTGGCCAAAGCTTTTGACACAGTACCTCCCTCAGACATTGTTAACAAACTCCTGAAATTTGCTTTAAACCCTATGTCACCTGCTGGATACATCTGGCTAACAAATAGGACCCAAGAAGTTAGGACAGGGTAATCTACCTCCACAAAAAGACCAGGCATTATGGTGCTGGGCCCACACCTTTTTGGTATCTGTTTTTCTGAGTTCAGTACCAATGTGAGGCGACCTCGGGCTGACCAGATTTGTAGATGATTGTAAACTGAGTGCAGTCATACAATTCCTCATTGAAACAAGTACTCTCCAAGAAAGTCTGATATTCTCACACAGACACACACACACACACACACACACACACACACACACACACACACACACACACACACACACGCATAACTGGTACCAGAGCTGTGGTCTAACATCAGTGCCAAGAAGTGCTTAGTGTTATTCTTTGGGAAGATAGCTATTCCTGGATACTACCACATTGACAATACACCCCTAAAATTAGATCCATTGGTTAAGGGGTTACCTATTACAACCGCAAAACCGCAGTTACACGAATACGGAAACGTAGACACATATTGTACGAACCGCAAAAACACCGAACGTCCTGAAGTGCGAAATTCAAAATGTCAAATCGTCATTTTTGGTTTTGCGGTTATAATATAGACCCGGTTAAGGATCTAAGATCATATGTAAACCTCAGTCTGGCCTTTGACTATCATGTGTCAGTGGGTGCTAAGGAAATCATTTTATGTTGGGCAACTTATAAGCAAGGGTATGTTATTTAGGTCCAAGGATGTCATTGTTCTGCTGTACTCGGCCCTCGTCAGATCAGTCATTGAGTGCAGTGCCCCCTTTAAGTACATGACCAGACATGTGCAACAACTGGAACATCCACTGAAGTTACTCACAAAGAATACAGTGAGTAAACAACATGTCCTCTGCAGATTGCCTTAAAGTCCTGTCCCTATACTCAGTGTCCTACAGGCTGTTGAGAAGTGATGTATGCCTAGCCTATAACGAATCCTCTTATTCCACCCTGATAGACTATTTGCATATCTGCATAACAAATAGAATCAAAATTACCCAATCTAGGGACCTAAACCTCACCATCACCATAACTAGAATATGCTAGTTAGCAGGTATGTGTCTCAGAGACTACCGTGTTTCTGGAACAGGCTTCCCATCCATGTCAGTCAAAGCTCTTCCCTAACTCATTTCAAGCATAACTTGAACCAGTGGATAGGAAATCAGAAATTTATCTCTGTTCTGGCACCTATTCCTCCAATAGGTAAAGGCAGCCTGTAACCGCTTGACCATGCATGCTCAACTCTACATATACCCCATAAAACAATCATGGAATATTAACCTGACAGATACATTAGTGAAGCACGGCAAGGCTTAATCCCCCTCAGGATTCTTTAGCTTAGTTATCACCTATGAACCAATCATGGAACTGAAATGTGATAAGCACAAACTGTTCTCTTACTGATGGCATACTCCAGAATATGGACAAGGTACAACTTACAGGAGCAATCTTTATTGACCTAAACAAAACGTTTGATTCGGTCAGTCCCACTCTAGTAATAAATCCCTAAATGCGGGGATTACCCCATAAATGCGGGGATTACCCCATAAATGCAGGGATTACCCCATAAATGCAGGGATTACCCCATAAATGCAGGGATTACCCCACAACCTCCTCTGTGGTTTTCCAACTTCATCTCCAACAGGTCATTTGCTGTTCTGCTTGTTCCATGAGCTCAACACTCACCAAAGGAGTCTGGCAATGCTCCATATTATCCTTGTTTATGTTCTCTCTGTACATCAAACAACTGTAATTCAACTTCCTAAGCTTGGCAATTCATGTTTTCATTGATGGCATAGTTATCTCTAGATCTAGTGTGTCATCAAACAGGTCTCTGTACTTTTAATCACTGGCTAGTCCAAGCCAAATTTCTTTTGAGTTTGAAGAAGACTTAAACCATCTTTCTTGGAAAATTGCAGTGACTCAGGAAGCTCTCAACCAATTGGAGCATAGCACTTTAACACTTCTGAATGTGTGAAAAACATCACAACTTACAAATATCTAGTGTTGTGGTTAGATCTCTGCTTTAACTTCCAACATCATATTCAAGTGGGCATAGTCAACAGTATGCTTTTCTAGATCAGAAAAATCTCACAGTTCTTAACCCCGCACAGTAAGATGGCTATAAGCAAAAGTGTCTTCCACAGTTGGAATATGCCCTCTCCTCATTGGCATCTAGCTAATAAACAGTCTAACAAAACTTCAAACCATCTCAGATAACACATGCAGATCCATAATCTTCTTAATCAGATGTGATAACTGTAACACCTTGTCTGAAGCCACATTGTTATCCATCAGAAACAATTGCTGTCCTGCTAGGTTGATTAAATCACCTCTATTACATCCTGTATGATGCCAAATGGTTACCTGTCAGACACAGAATTGTCCTCCTGCTAGGTTGATGTCTTTCAAACCTAACAGTACAGAATCCTTTCCCTTCTTCTCCAGAAGACTCTGTGAAAGTCAACTACTGTACAGTCTCAGATCCTCATCCAAGCTCACATCAATCAAGATCCTGTGGATAAAATGATCAGTGAGTGCAGCATGTAAGCTGGTCCCAAACAGACATTGTTCACTTGTTCACATATATATTCACTCATATAGGGCACCAGAGAAGACTCTTCCATGGTTCAGAAAGTCTGCAGTTAGCAAGGAATTAGGTGTATAATGCTCTGATATAACTTTAATTCAGTGAAGTTGAAGCTTAACTGTCTTCACTGGGACAGATAGGGCTTTTAGAAAGCCATATGTCTTCTTTCCAAGACACTTAAAAAATAGATCTTGTTTACCTGAGTGCTATCATTTGCCAGGGAGTTGTGTTCAGTCATCCCAGCTTATGTGTTGTTCAGTGATTTGTCTCATTGTCAAGAGCATCACTTTTTCCATGGTTCAGGCACCTAGGCAGTGAGACATTTCCCTGTGGTATATTTGGTTGGGGACACATGGCTGAAGTGAGATTCAGCTGCAGAGAAATATGGCTGTTTGCAAATTCCTTGTGGGCAAAGAGAGGCACACACTACCATGCTCACAGCTTTTATAACCAAATGCATGGTGGCAGAAGAAGTAATGGGTGTTGTGCTCAGTGTACAGTACATACTTATGTAACTACAACATGTAGACGTGTGCTCCAGGATGGAGGAAGTCCTGCAGGCTATTGTCACATTTGTGCTCCAGTATGTGTTTTAGGTAATGTTCCCTACATATTGTGAAGGGGTAGTGGTCCACACACACTGATTATAAAGGCACTGCCCATTGTGCACTGCATTCTTACTGCCATTGACATGCCCTCTGGGCAGCCTGCTACTGATGCCTGACATTGCCTGCTGTCTCATGTTGCCTTGGGAACCATGGACATTGTTTTCCCCCTGTGCATTTGGGTTATTAAAGTTGTGTGCATGGCAACATATTCTCTTTGCGCACAGGGAATTTCCAAACAGCCATATTTCTCTCCAGTTGAATGTCACTTCAGCCATGTGTCTCCATTCAAATGTAGCACAGGTAAATGCCTCACTGCCTAGGCACTGGAACCCATTTTTCTAATACAGCCAACCATTAATTTTTGCATCATGTTCCTCTTGTCTCTGTAGTGTTTTTTCCCTAATTGTTGAATACTAGAAACAGCATCAAATCATCATAGGACATAGAGCAATATTTCATTAGCTGGAGTGTTTTACCCAACTGACAATATACAAGAAATAAAAAAATACCTGAAAAAAGCCAAGCACACCAAAGCAGTTTTTTGCACTTAAACATGATGCTTAATCATTCAAAAGAAAACATTTCATACATTAAAGGCAGTCATGGTGGGGTGAGAGGATTGTTTCACATTCACTTTATATACACATTTGAATTAAATCTAAGAATTGCTCACATCGCTTCACCAAGCAGCAAGAGTAACATCATGTTTTGCTTACAGTTTATGCAGCTTTATGGCAAGATGTGTCACCATTATTAATGCTCAGCAGCAGATTGCACAGGTCACTTAATACTACATCACTCCACCTCTCAATCTAACATCCATCTCATTGGCCAACCGTGCACAAGTCGTACTTACTTGCAAGTTGTGTAACTCATTGTCCTTAATTGGAATGTAACCAACCATAACCAGCTGGATTAGTTGCAAATATCTATGCTACTAAATATATTGTTTCTGTCTTGGATCCTAGAAATGTAAAAATCTTAACAGGTACTTAACAATTCAGGAAACATGTGAACCTCATAAAAAGTAATATCTGCATTCTTCAGATCACCTTTAAAACCTTCTTTGACTTTTAGTTGTTGAGGTTGAGTGATGTGCTGAAGCTATTTCACTTGGATATAAAGTTAAATGTAAGAAATGTATGGAAATTATTGCAACTGTGTCCTTATTGTTAAGTATTCTTAGAGTCTAGTACCTTTTGAGATTACTTACCCAGGGGCAATTTGATAGGAATGAGAAGTATTTGTTACTAAAAGAGATGGTGTTATGTTGTAATATTTGCAGAAAAAGATACATGTAAAAAGTCTGAAAATAAGTTGGTGTATACAGCTGAAAGAAACAAATAGAATCACATCACATGAATAAATCTTGTGAGGAAAGTGGGCATAGATTTTTTCCAGTCATATCAGGTTCCAGGAATGCTGCATTAAAAGCTTTAAGTAAGGGATGACATGTTTGAACTGGCATATCATTTCACCATCATTCTTTGTTTTTGATATCTGTACAGATTTGTATTTATTTATTTATTTAAAATAATGGATCAGGTATGTTAGAAAGGAAGAAAAGGTTCAGTTCAAGTAAATAAGTGATTCATTGCCTCCTGTAAATTAATATTATGAGTAGTTTTACATTGGTTTGAGTATAAGTTGTGGAAGAGGTCAGACTGAAAAATAGAATGTAATGTTTACAAAATAGTTATTTCTATATTAGACTAAAATCTTCTCATGTTAACTTCTATTCTGTAAAAAAAATTAATAATTTTTGCTATTACTAAAAATGGGGAAAAAAGAATAAAAAGAGATGAGCTTCTTTGCCAGGATGACTAAGCTAAGGCCAATGGATTGTTTTTTAATTGTAAAAAAAAAATACAAGAAAGTAAAAAGGGACAAATCTAAAACAATAGTATTTCTGTCCATCCTAAACCAATGTTTTCAGTTGTCATATTGCTAAATCTGCATTTTCACTCTGCTGATTGGCTGTTTCCTTTGTCCAGACTGTAATGCCGTCAATATATTCTGCTGCCCACTAATAGGGATTTTGTTATACAGCGTTTCTTCATTATGCATACGCATCATTACAAAGCACTCTTGCCGCTTGGAAGATGAAAATTGTTGAACACAAATTATACATTAAAGATTTTTCTCAAGGATAATTTTGCTCAGACTAGAAGGAAAACTACATGCACAGTAAATTCCTGTTCTTTATTATTTTTGGTAAGCAAGTCCAAGCTGATGCTGGTTGCAATAACTGTGAGCCATGCATTTTATTATCGTCCTAACATTGTCAGAGAATTAATTGATGTGAACAAAAGAATACTCTGCTTTGAAGAATGGCATTATGAAAGCTTGCAGTATTTGTTGAAAAATATCTCTTTTTTTCTTTATAAAATCAAATGTAACAATGTTATACTTAAAAGACATATTTGAGTTTTGAAAGAGTATATAGCCACGGGGAAGCAATTCAGAAAATAATGTATTCATTGTAACTTTTAATTGTAGCTTGCATGCTTTTGTGTTACTGTCATGTAAGATTTTTCCCTTGTCCTTTAAAATAATATTGTCTTGGTGATATTAGCAGTAGGTTAATAGGTTCAGTGTACTTTCTTTGTTTTTGTGTATTCAATGCTTTAAAGCCTAAAGTTTCTTAATCCTTACTTTCTGGTCAGGAGAAAATACATTGGAAAACATTAATAGTTTCCCTAAGTAGTACCACATTAATTGTATTGGACTCAAATTATTGGGCAGGTTTTCAGCATTGTTTTTCATTCCTTGTACATGGAGGAAAGCTTATATTATTTACCACATTAACAGGTGTTTTGAGCATGCTCCATGGCAAAGTAGCATTATTTCAGAGTTGATGTCCCAGCCGATTAATGAACTGACAGCTGCATTGTAAGTAATTGACGGCATCCCTCCTGCTTGTTGACAGCAGTGGCATCCTTCCAGATCACCTTTCTCACCTGTCAGCATATGGACCTCTGGCTCGTTTCTGTCATGAAGGTGATGTACACCAGTAAAGTTTGATGTGACACTGCTACTTTCTTTCCCTCTTTAGGTTCCAATCTCTACTGACATCCCAACAAGTCAATGAAATGTACTTAAATATAGGCTGAGGGGATATGACACTGTGCTGAACTGAAAGGGAAGGTGATTTACTCCTCAGCAGTACTTTCGTGTTAGATTATATTGATGTTTATTGTTATCCTAATCATGTCCTTATCAGATTTTATTATTGTCTTTTTGGACCACTCTGGGGTTTATGCATGGTTGTTTTTCCTTGATGTGGCAGGTCAGAAATATGTTTGTTGAGCATGCCAGTGAAGGAACTGTGCATCATTCCAGTTCATGGTGCGTGTTATCATTAAATGCTGACAACATATGCCTTCTAGGTTTAGTCACTGAGTATAAAGTCAATGCTTTTAAAACTGCAGCAAGTTAACCTGCCATATCCTCTTATAATTTAGAAATAGCACTGTTGATAAAAGATTGCTCCAAAACACATTTTCACTATTCTCAGGAACATGCATAGAGGAATAGTTCTGGTATATTCCTAATCTATGAAAGTTAGATAAATTTAATATTTAATGTGGGAAGCAGAACACTTTAAACTACTGATCATGTATAGTTGCATGTATTAGGACACAGATATCTTTCACATTATTTAAGCCAAGTATTTTATGATAATATGCTGCTAATGATACACATTTTGTTTCTCACTGACTTTTTTTCCCTTGTTGCCTACTGACCAGCAGCTTATTTTATCTTAAGTTATGAGAAGACCCATCACCAGACAGCCATTAGGGATCTTTTTCTTTCAGTCCCTAAGACATTTCTGGTTGTGGTTGATGTGCACTCCTGCATAGATAGACTTATATGTCTGACCTATGGATGTGTGCATGTTTCATGTGCATGCCTTTTCTTATCTATCTACTTCTGCGCACGCTACTTGGTAAAGCCGAGTACACTCCATGCTCCAATACCTATGTTAATGCCCGGTTTCTGGCAGCAGTCAACACTGCAAACTAATCTAATTGTATAATTGTCCCCCCTAAATGGGTAAGCCAGCACTGACAACCCATTCACACCCCTATCAGTTGGCTCCTCCAACTTGCTAGTGGCTAAACAAACCCATGTAACCATTGTGTGGTAGAGTCATCAAGTAAATTCAGAATATCGTTACATCACTTTCATAATGTAATTGTTTAGCACAGTAGAAATAGCCTCTGTAGAATCAATAAATGTGCCAGGATAATTAATATGTGCATGTTCATACACATACACATGTAAAATCTTAAACATAGTTAAATTCATACACATTCATATACACACACACACATATGCATTCCTGGCATCGGCATAGGTATTAACTGTATGCACCCACATACGCACGTATCCATCTGTGATTGTACGTACTTTCAACAACACACAGAAATATTGATGTGTAGGTGGTACACACACTATTTTTTATCACTGATGTGCATACTTTTCAAGAGTTCCTCAAAAGTACTTGCAGAACAGCTATACTCCAATCTGAATATGCTTTATTTGTTTTTTTTCTCAACATTTTTTTTATTTTTCAAATACATTTGAATGAATTATATATTACTTATACATAACATCTTAAATAACTATGTACACTATTTACATTAGCCTGACACTATAACAGATCTTAATTATTTGTTTTTTTATTGTTTACTGTGAATATTTTGATAATTTGCTACTAGTGTATGCCATAGCAAAATACTGCCCATGTTGTTGTTGTTTGTCTTTTGGCTTTTCCTGGTAAGGGGTCACCACAGTGGAACACCGGTCCGTTAATGAGATTTTTTACGAAACGCCGAGGTGCCAGCTCGATGCTCAACCTTCAACGAAGGCACGCCCATTTACACACGCATGTCTTTTGAATGCTACCCAACCATGGGGAGGACATGCAGTCTCCACACAGAAGGCACTCCCAAGCCGAGAATCGAATGGGAGAACCTCTTGCTGTGAGGTAACAATGCTACCGCCGTACTTATTATTCATTAACTGATAAGGTACATTAATTCAAATGGACCATTTGTGGCCTGAACCTGTGCCAAAAAATAAAAATAAACAAATATATCCACAGTAGTTAGGTATGCAAACAATACCAGTAGCATATATAACACAGCAGTAATCTAACGCACGGCTATGGATTATGTCAGCATGATTTGGACCTGAAGATGAAATACAGTATCAAGAAAGGAAAAAAAATTATACCAGAAAAACATAGCCAGAAAGAATAAATCAGAACATGCCCTGAATGGCTTATTAGTGTTCTACGATGGTTTCAAAAGCTGCAAAAATGTTGCTTTGAGTAACTCTGTACTGCTGATTGACACTTAAGGTCATAGTAATGATTGCTTTTTAAAAAGATTTTGTAACCTTTATGTTTCATGTTTTTGTTTTATAATTTTTGGTACTTCTAACTAAATTGTAGGTGTGCATTTTGTGTATGCAAATTATTGAAGGTGTTCCCAGCTGTTGCTTTCAAATATGTGAATTGCAGTTTTGTTTTAGATATCAAACCACTAATAAGCAACATATTTTCTTTACCTGAGAGAGTTGTATATTCTGTATTTCCAACTAAGGAGACTTGAACAAGCTTTACTTGTTAGCCGTGCATAGTGATTGCTGTAAGATAAAACAGTGTATTTAGACTGAGTGTGTCATTCCTCTTGTTCATATTTGTAGACAGAATTTTGGTAATGACCCACAGAAATGGCCGCTGAAGCAAACCAGCTAAACTTATTTACATAATGGGTCCTAATACCTCATTACAAGTGATAAATTTGACTTAACTCCCTTTTGTAATATACTGGTTATCTTTTGAAACAACTTGCATTCTGGTGACCTGTTTTTTCTTAGAACCAGCTCAGCCCATCTTACAATGTGAGAGTTAAAGCAACTCAAATCTGATGTTTTAATAAACCCCTTAAATGGAAGATGATTTTCTACAAGAGTCAGCAGTGTGGGAAGGGCTTTTTCATGTCTGCAAAATAGAAGCTTGCCCTGTTTTCAATTTACTACCACCAAAATGTTGTAGAGATGGCCATGCCATTTTGGTAACAATGAAGTGTGATCTAGTTTGAAGCTTTTAGGATAACAGCTGCCATTGGGTTATAACCTTTATTGAAAGCATTTTATTTTTACTTTTAACAAGTTGATGGCCTAATTGAGAGTCGACTCAGTAACTACTTTAGACATGAAAGAAGGATTGGCCCTAAGGCTTACCGTATCTTTTTGGAAGATAAGAAGATGAGGAATGGCCTTGAGAACATGAAGTTCAGAAACTTCATGAGCTGAGACGAGGGCCAGAGGAAGCACACTTGTTTTTGTGTACAGAATTTGAGGATAACAGAAGCTGCTAGCTCAAATGATGGCAAAGTAAGTTTTTCTGACACAAACTTAAGGTCCCATTACAGAGTGGTCAGTTTCCTTGGCGGTTTGATGTGCAAAACTCCTCTCAGGAAAAGCTTGACCTCTGTCTGAAACATGAGAGGGAGCTACAAAGGTAAGCATGCATTGACAACAGATACGTGGGCTTTAATGGAATGATAGGCTACTGAAGAATATGGTAGCTCACAGAGGTACTGAGGAATCATGGAAATGGCTGACAAGAGAGGTTGCAGTTGGTTTTAATTTACCAAGCAGAGAATCCTTTCCACTTGGGGATGTATGATCTCTTGTTATTAGGTTTTCTGGCTTCTTGCAGAACCTGAACCATGTCTTTGGAGAAAACATATCATTTTCGGACTAAACTCCTATCATCCAGAGAGCAAGAATGAAGGAGGTTAAGTGCCCTTTCTGCTGAGTAATCAGATCTGGTGGTAGAGGGATTTTCCAGAAATTTCACTTTGAGAGGTGAAACAGGAAAGGGAACCAGTGCTGCCTTGGCCAATAGCAGAAGTTTTGGAGATGACTTCTGGACCTTGAGTAGGTCTTGAGAGCAGGGGCAGAAGAAAATTTGGATAGAGGAACTTCCCTGTATACTGGAAGGAGAAGGCATCATTCTTATGGGCTGGAGATGGGTTCCAGGTGGAGAAAAGAGATAATTTGTAATGTTCTAGTGAAAATGACTCTGTGGTTTTCCCCACAGAAGAGTGATAGATTTGAAGACCTTCTTGTTTAAAGCGCATTTGTGAGGGTCCTCCATGTCCCTGCTTAAAGGTTCTGCCACCACGTTCTCCTGACAGGGAATACACATTGCCATAATAGATAATAGGATTACTAATGAGACATATATGTTCTTGAAAAATGATTATTCGGTTTTGGCTAAAATTGTTGGGATCCCAAAGATACATAAATCATTGGATAAACCACCGTTTAGACCTATAGTTTCAGGGTCCAAGTCAAAAACATTTAACATTGTCAGGTGGATAGATAATCAGCTTAAGCACATCTACAGGTTTATCCCACATATCATGAAAGACTCCTGGAGCTTTTTGGGGAAGTTAACAAAGGACAACTGGAACACTGATCTTACCCTCTTAACCATAGATGTTGTGGATTTATTTTCAAGCATACCAAAGGATAGTGGCTTAGAACATTTTGCCAATAGTTTGAGGAAATATTCTGGACTAGACTGGGACAAAGTCTCCTTATTATGTGATATAATGGGACTGGTCCTAGATCACAATTACATTGTCTCCCAAGGAGAGTTTTTTAGGCAAATCAAGGGGGTTGCTATGGGAGCATCATGTGCTCCCATTTTTGCCAACCTCGTGATGTTGGAATGGGAGGATGAGGTATTATTTAAAAGCAATTTTTTTGCTGACATTAAATTTTATGCAAGATATCTGGATGATATCTTTATTTTATGGAAGTCATCTCCAGAGAGGTTGCAGGAATTTATGATTTTTCTTAATAGCTCCTCACTATTTCTTAAATTTACCTACAACACTAGTAAGGTAAGCATTCCATATTTAGACGTTATGGTTGGACAAGATCACAAAGGCTTCACTTCTCAGATCTATAGGAAGCCAACCTTTTCCAACGACTATATACATTTTTCTAGCAACCATCCACCACACGTTTTCAAAAACGTAGTCAAGGGTCAGTGTATTAGAGCGGCCAGGATGTCTTCAACTGAATCAGTTATGAGGACCGAATTGGATTTTATTAAAAATTTATTTCTTAATCGTGGATACCCAGATAGTATGGTGCAAGACGTTATCCACTATGTACAGAAGGAATGGGGAAAGAAATATCCCCCCTTACTGGGTAAGTATGAAATAAGTATGAGAGAAGATGGAGATGAACAAAAATTGTATGGTCGGGCATGTATTTTGACATACACGCCACATACAAATATTATTCAGGACATTCTGCGCCAACATTGGGACATAATTACTTCTTCAAATTTGGACAAAATTGTGGGATTCGCACCAAAATATGTATATAAGACAGGATCCAATTTAAAAAGAATTTTGGAGAAAGCCAGTAACAACATAGATAATGGAGATAAACACAAAGGTACTAGAAAATGTGGGAGATGCAAACAGTGTAGCCACATCAATGAGGAAAGATACATACAATTAGAAGATATAAATCATACCCGTATCAAGACTAGGACAGGGAATTGCAATACCAGTCAGGTCATATATTTAGCCACATGCACCTCCTGCCCAGCATACTATATTGGCAAAACCGAAAGACACTTAAAAAAACGTATTTATGAACATTTATATCGTATACAGAAAAATGATTCTAAAAACGCCCTTTACAGACATATTAGTGATAATGGGGTTGAGCATCACTTTTGTTTTGCCATTATAGACCAAGTTAAGGACATCCCATTTGGAGGGAATTGGAAGATGCAATTGGCAGCCTTAGAGAGTAGGTGGCAGATTATATTAGATGCTACTAGAGCACCCGGACTGAATGAGTTTATTAGCATTAAACCTTTTTTAATACTATCCCAATAGAATTAGGTCATTATTGGTATATTTACTTACATACCTTAGTAGTATTGTCCTTACACCGAGGCCCTTCTTTATATGTGGATCTAGATATTATTATTATTAATTTTTTAAGTATTTTATCAGTTATCCATTTTAGGATATATGTTCAAGTACTTTTAGGATGTTGTGTAACATTCAGTATATTAATGGATTTTTACCATCCACTCAATATATATAATTTGTATACACATGCATTGTATACATATATTTTTTAGTATATATATACATGTTTTTTAGTAGTTATACAGTTCATTATATTTTTATACATTATATATGAATGTATTCACTTACACTTTGTGTAGTTAAAGAACAAATTTGGAAAAGTGAGTAGTACATCTTTAAAAGTTTTGGCGGACTTTCTTAATTGAATGAGTAATGCTCACTATATATTTCTGTATGTGAGTATTAGTAATTGTTCTGAGGAAGACTGGGTTTCACCAGTTGAAAGCGCTAAACCTGTAATTGTTGTGGAATAAAGGATTTAATTTTATCTTCTCATGTACAAGCATAATTCCAGCTGGTATCCATCGGTCCACATCACTTTCATTGCTTGTTCTCAGTTGGTTACAGTTTGCTTTTTTACATTGCCATGAGTGTAATATTCAGTCGGGAAGCAAAGTGCCAGGAGTCCTACGTCAGCCTGTGCAGGAGTAGGCTCTTCTGCTTCCCTGCTTGTTTATATGCCACATCACTGTGGTGTACATAGACAACACCACATCACTGTGGTGTACATAGACAACACCACATCACTGTGGTGTACATAGACAACACCACATCACTGTGGTGTACATCATAGACAACACACATCATCATAGACAACACCATATCACTGTGGTATAGACAACACTATATCACTGTGGTGTACATAGACAACACCATATCACTGTGGTGTACATAGACAACAACATATCACTGTGGTGTACATAGACAACACCATATCACTGTGGTGTACATAGACAACACCATATCACTGTGGTGTACATCATAGACAACACCATATCACTGTGGTGTACATCATAGACAACACCATATCACTGTGGTGTACATAGACAACACCATATCACTGTGGTGTACATCATAGACAACACCATATTACTGTGGTGTTGTCTATGTACATCAGCAGAGTGCCTGGCCTCCAGAGGTGTGAGAAGGTCTGCAGGACCTGTAGAAGTGCAATGTGATCTTGTACCTGGTGAGCAGGCCATTTCCTCTGAATTCCATGTGCTCCTGTTCAAGTCTCCCCTGCCCTGTCTGAGGCATCCCTGAACAGGTGTTGATTGTGTGGGGCTGTAGTGAATGGAAGGCTCAGTTAGAGAGTGACCTGATTGCTCCAGCGGAAAAGCTCCTTTTTGATGCCGGGCAGGAAAGAGATGAGAACATCTAGAGGGTGAAGTATTGGGACCACACAGAATTCAAATATCACTGTATATTTCTCATCTGTACTCTGGCAAGGGGGTCATTGGAATTGTGGCAGCCATAAACTGCAGGGCTCTGAGGATCTCTTTTGCTGAGTAGTGATTCTTGGTGGAGAGTAGTCAGAAGAAGTTAGTAAGGGTGGAGACTTTCTCCTGAAGGATAAAGGCATGCATGGTGGAAGTGTCCAGTCTGCACCCCCAAAGGATCAAGTCCTGGAGGGATTGAGATAATATTTTTTGAAACTGATGGTGAACCTCAAGAGAGGACAGATGATGTACAGTGTAATAAAGGTGAGGCAGATATCTTTGGAAAGAGCCTGGCTGAGAAAGTTGTCCAGTTAGGGGAAGATTTGTGTGCCATGAGTGCAGCAAAAGGCCACCACTGGAGCTAAACACTTTGAGAAAACTCTTGGGGCAGTAGAGAGACAAAAGTGCAAAGCAGTAAACTGAAAATGTGATGACCAGTGAAGAATCTGAGAAATTTTCTGCAGGAAGGGTGACTGGAAATGTGCAGATAGATCTATATATACCAGGAAAGTTTGACAAAAAAGGAAAGATAGAAGAGAGTGCAAAGAAAGCATTTTGAAAGTGGGCACATTTAGGAAGGTGTATAGATGAGATAAGTCCAGGATGGGCCTCCATTGGCCATCCTTCCTTCAGACAAGAAAATTCCTTGAATAGAAACCTTTTCCTAAGAAGGTTAATGTGCATCCTCTATGGTTCCCTGTGCTAACAAGTCTTGGATGACAGGGCCTAGAAGGTGAATCTGGTGGGGAGGGGGCGGGGCAATCCCACCCCCCTCCCTGCAGAGAGGGAATGCTTTCCCACAGTATGGTGTATCCCTCTATGATAATAGTCGGAATCAACTTTGACTGAGGTAGAGGGGGGGTGGAGGGGTTGAGGGCGGTGAAGGTGAGGGTGGAAAGATAGTCAAAGGGGACTGCTACCAAATTAAGGCTTACCTGAAGGAATATCCTTCTGAGGTTTACTGGGATTTTTGTCCTATGTGTATTTCATAATGAGATGATCGTGGGTCTCTCTTAACAAAGAAAGTAGATTTTACTGGATAATTTCTATGGTACCTAGGATCTGTGGAAAGAAGACTCTAACAGCAGTCCTTCACTGTGAGCCAAATGGAAAGTTGTTATCCAGAGGTGAGTCTTAAAGTTTAGACTTGAAGTCTTCAGGAATGGGTTGACCTCATAACCAGACATACCTCCTGATGGCTGAGCCAGTAGCAGCCACCCTGGAAGCATCCTCCTCCGCACCATGGCTGCATTTAATACAATATCTGGCTATTTGGGAGGCCTGGGCCACTAGGTTCTCCATCTGCTGTTTAGATTCTGGTGTCTGAGGCTCTGTGTTGGCCTTTCTCAGCAATTGAAGCACTGAGAGAAAGTATTTAGTTATTTGAGCTTGGTAGTTAATGACTCTGAAAGTCAGTATGGAGGACGTGTACACTTTTTATAACCTATCCATAGTTCGACTGTCCTCATCAGTGGGATAGACATTAGTGCTGGGGAGCTGTTTGGAAGGCTTTTCTGATTCCAGGAGAACTGCAGCAGGGTCCACACAGATTTTTTTAATAGATACTTAAGTTCTTCAAGAACATTGTAGAACTTTGTAGAACCTGTCAAGCTCTTTTGCTGTTGGTTGAGAATTCGGTGTGTAGACATTAGTTTGAAATGCATCCAGCTATGCATCTAGCAGAGTTAGGACTGGAGGTGGTGCAGGAATGCTCGTCTTCAAAAGGTTGTAGTATCTCTCTTACATATCTAATACCTGATTAGATTGCCATTTGAAGTACTCTATCATGCTTTGCAATGTTTCTGAGAAGGAAGCTTCTTCTAGGGGCACGTCCGGAGAGATAGAGGGGGATTTCCCTCAACAGAGGACAGTTATTGTGGAGAATGAAACTGTGAAGAGGAGTTTAAAGAATGGTCTGAGTCCACTTCTGTTTCCCCTCATCATATGAAGAATTCAAATCCTGTTCCTGCTATGTAGCCTGGCTCACAAATGATGGTGGCTTCCGGGACATAATGACTTTAAATAGTCCCTAAGAATAATGTATCCATTTTTTTCCCTGCAAACCTAAAGGGACATCATATGCTTTAAGTTTTTGTTTGTTTCTTTCTAAGGGTGACATCCACTTGCACCCGCTTAGTAGGTTCAGAACCTTGGCACATTTCAATCAGTATTCCTGGAACCTCTTCTCATACTAGAAGCTAAGGGATTTTCACATAGGCCCTCAAAAATAATTAGGCACAGTTCTTTAGAGGATTCTGTCATCTCCAAGGCCTCAGAAGCTTTAGCGGCCTCTAGCGGGGTTGTGGTTGTCAGCTCTTGAGTTAGTCTGATGTACTGCAGGTTCAAGCACTTCATCAGGTATGTTTGATTCACAGGCAACAGAAGATGACTCCTCTCTGGGATTAAGTTTATTTGGCTAAAGACTGACTTCTGGTGATTCTGACATGGTAGTGTGGGCTATGCATTTAAAGTACTGTGCCTCAAAGAAAGTATTAAGAGTGGAGAGCCTAGACCAGAGAGTTTTAGAAACTAAACACTGACAAATAGAGCAGGGTTTATAGTTGTGTTCATGACCTAGACAGAACAGGCACTTTGTGTGAAAGTCCTTGTATGGAATTTGCCTACCACACTTACATCCCTAGCTGACATCTAATAACAGTTAATACACAGTCAAAAATAATAAGGAATGATCTACAATGGGGCACTTATCTGAAATCCAACAAGTGAAGATGCCAAATGATCAAACAATAACAGTCTGTTGGATGAAACAAACTGTGTTTGGGCTGGCAGTGAGATAATCTGAGGATCTCTTGCATATATCCATCTAGGTAACTCCTAAGCCAATGAGCTGAGATGATCAACCAGACATTCACCTTGGGAAGGTAAAACTTTGGTACTCTGGCCAGATGTCAGACTGAGAACCCATCTGTTATAGAGAGTATAACAGTGATTTTAGTCAGGACATCCTGATTTCTGTGATAGATATGGTCATTGTGACCTTCTCTGTCTACTGCTATTCCCACTGCAGACGGATTTGTCTCCCTTTTCTTCCCTTAGGAATGTCTTGATGAGTAACTGAGAGAAGAGAAGTGCCTGCTTCACATCTGCCATGACATTTTGCTTATGAATGCCATCTTTGTAGCCTAGAAACATCTAGAAACTGCTCACTCTGCGTCCACTAGTGTAGAACTTTTATGAAAGATTTATTTATTTATTTATTTATTTATATTATTTTATTTTACTTTACACTTGTTAACTGGGTAGACTCTGGCTGGGCAAGTAGTCCGTTTTCAGTGGAGACCCGGGGAGAAAAGCTCCATAACAATACAAAAAAAGATTGCAAAAATTTTTAAAAATATTTACAAACGATATACAAAAAAAGTTTTAACAGCTGCTAACAATCACAATTTAAAAAAGGGAATGTAAAACAGAAAACATTACATTTCCTAAGCCTTACTACAGACAATAATATGAAACTCATTAGATATATAACTAAAATAAACCATTGTGGTATTTTCATTTGGTAGAAGTAAGACAAGGAGAAGATAGCAGAAAAGAAAACATTTGATTGATGGCCTGAGAAAGTAGCAGAAGTATTACAGGAGCCTAGCTGTTGTTGAGTAAGGTATTCCTTTAGGAGTTTTTTGAAACTATGATGATCTGGGTTTTTTAAGATATTCTGGGGTAATAGATTCCACTGTTTGGCTACTTTGAAGGAGAACACAGAGTCACCAAAGTAATTATGGGACTTTGTTATCTTGAGTATAAGTTTATCAGATGATCTAAGGGTCCTGGGGTTGGTATTTAGTTGCACTAGGTTGGAGAGTGCAGGGCAGTTTTCAAGTTTGTGGATAATGGAGTGGGCAGTGGTGAGCTGATTGACCAGTAACAGACTGGGAAATTCAAACCAGTGTAAGACCAAGACCAAGGCAATGATGGGTCCTGGTGGGTATATTAGCAGCAAATTTTGCTATTTTATTATAGCAGGAATAAAGTAGATGCAAATCAGATATGCAGAGGTTAGTGGAAAGTTGAAACAGTAAAGGAGGGTAGATAGGAGTTGGGATCTGGCTGTGGCTAGTCTGGCATTTTGAGTAAGGTAAGGTTTAGCATCCTAAAGATGACAATTAATTGATTTCTGTGACCTAGCATAAGCCCCATTAACCATGGCACCTTTCTACCTGACCATCTGTTGAGGCATTGAAAATGTTAGTTTGCATATTATGGAATGTTATTGGTTTAGAGATAATTACTTGGCTAACTAGCACACAGGGCGTTTTTAAGTCTAGCCATGTTTTCCAAGTGTATTTAACAGGTTTTGATGCCACTTATGTTGGGGGTGTAGGTTGGGTATACATGATTGTTTATTCACAAGCTTCCTCTGTGTAATAGGGATATAAAACATCTTCATTGTCTATTAGGTGAAGCCCTTAACCTTTATTATTCCAGTAGGAGGCAATCCAGGGGTAAATTTACAATTCCCCATCCATTGATCCAAGTTGGACTTGAATAAGTACAGGGAGGAACTCTGCTTTACATGAGCTGGAAGCCAGTTTAGGGAAAAGGTAGTCTCTGAGACACATACTGGTCTCTCTAACATGTTTTATTTATCTTGAAAGATGAGGTTTGGGTCCCTAGATCCAGTGTTTCTGATGCTGTTTGTTTTGCTTACATCCTTGGACAAGGCTGCACAATGCTAGGCTTATATCAGCCTGGAACACACAGTCCTATAACTCTATCATATATCTCTTCTTGTAGTCCAGGAGGGTATATCTTGGGGCATTTCTTATGACAAAGTAATACTGGTACTTGTAGTGCAATGACCCGAGTGCACTCATGATTTGGTAGATTGCGTCAACTTGTAGGCAACTGACTGTGACCCCCTCCTTGCTTAGCCTGATTAGTTTGACATCAATACGTCTCACAATGGAGTCTTCTATGACTAGAATTTTGGATTGTGTGGAGATTTTCCTTATAAGCTCACAAGCTGAAACACCATGAGTTGTGGGTATATATGTCATAGTGGTAGTTGTTTAGGTGAGATGTCTATCAGATGGCTGAGGATACTTATTGTTATAGCTAGATCTGGGAGGTCTTTGAAGTTTGTGTAAATTACTCTTAAGAACCTCAGTATAGTCTGGTGCATGTGCTTTTTCCATACATAGTGTGGTAGGTAGGTGTGGTGTTACTGAGAGCCTGTTTGACCTTTGTACTGGGTATATGTGAGAGCTTGCCTACAGTGGCTTAGTATAACTGTATCTTTCACACACAGTGTCTAACTGCTTAAGAGTTAGGTGGTTGTCAGTAACATTCCCCTCAACCTGCAGATGTTGAAACTAGTAAAAAGGCTTTGAAAAATGAACAACCAAAAAATCTAGACATTTAATAAGAAAATTTGAATTTCAGTAGGGATTGGTTTACTACTCAGAAACATGTGTTTAAAAACAGAGAGCACCAGCCTGCCTGGCTCTTCTAGAGGTTGAGCCAGTAGTCAGTCATGGGTTACCTGGGTCCTAGGGCTTTATTTCTGTATACCACAAGCCAAAATAGGTTAATGTTGTTAAGTCATCCCTCAGAAAGAATATACTCAGATTCCAGGTTATCTCCTCAGATCTCTTACAACACAGCTAAACTCCTTATAACATTATAAAGACCACTTGTTCTTCTGAGAGATTCCAATGATTTTACTGGGTCTATATCACTTTGTTGAATGGCAGATCATTGAACTTTTATTCATTAAACCACCAATTATAAAACTCACCAATCATCCAATGGAATTTTCAGCGAAACTGTTCTTAGGGTAAACCAACAATAGGCCACCCTAGTGATTGTAAAGAAAATAATAAAATTTAAAACCTGTAGCCTCCACCCCACCCCCCCTGCCCAATATCTAAGTATACCAACTACAAGATTGCACTACAGGGGGAAAAGGGCAAATTCCAGATGGTGGCCAGCCATTGGTTTGCCCTAGGAAACATTTTGCGGAAAACTTCCGTCTGCGATTAGCTGCTTTGAAAATTAGGGGTTTGACAAATGGCATTCAACAAAGTAATATAGACCCGATTTTACGTGAGTATCTTCTAAAGGAGAAAGAAGACTTCAGCAAGTATGTCCAGTATTTGAAGCTGTGCATTGTGACATTTGAGGGTAGGTTGCCATGTCCCTGCTGCTGATGGACATACAGACTGTGTAAAATGGACATGATTGATGACTTATAACCTATCCCTCCCTGGGATTCAGTTTGGAGGTTTCTTCACTTCATTTTGGGTGACTAGCTCTGTGCTGTAGAACAGTCAAATTGTGGCCTATATTCTTCTTGGCTGGCCAGAGAGATAGAGAACGGCTCTGTCCAGAAGGATGGAAGGTATGGGGTACACCCTTGAAAACGCAGATTCTATGTCAGAATCCTTGGTGAAATCCAGCAATTGTTGAATTTTCTCTGTCTTCATGGAGGGAGGGGATTGTGTAGGTGTGCAGTTAGGGCAAGTGAGGAGATGCCCTTTTTTAAATGCAAGTCATGTACCTTAATTTACACCTATTGCAAGACATTGCATGGAGCATTGTAGATGTGACCTGGGGAATGGGTAGTGTTTAAAGACCCTCCCCACTTCTCTTGGTGCATAATGGCACTGTTCCCTTGTATTTACCCTTGCCTGGTATAATTGGTCCTGGCTCTGGGGGGGATAAATAGGCAATTTGTGAGGTCCAGTTCAATGTTTGCTGGTCACCAAGGTGATGAGAAGATGGAACAGAGAACTGATATTCACTGAAGGATAAGAGGAGCACGAAAGTTTATCTTGGTTTGGCACTTCACATGGTTCAGATTTCTGTTTGGCAGCATGTGCTTCTAGATCATTTGCAGAAAGAGGACACCTGTCTTGCATTGTGCCAAAAGATGAGACATCATCTGAATTTCTAGGAGAATTGAGAATACTGGCAATTAACCACCATGTCTACTACATGTCTTTTGTGAGTGGAATACCACAGCAGTTGACCAAGTTGCCATTCATGTGAATTTGGTCCTTTGGCTGTTCTATTTAGTTCCTCATGAGGAGGAGGAGCTGCTGGTGGGTGATTTTTTTTTCATTTTATTTTTGATCCTCCTTGGGATATCATGTAACTTGTCTAGCCCCCAGTACCCCTCAGTCATGCTGGGTCTACTAGCATTATCTCCTAACCCCTACTCTTTCTCAGATACTGTTGGGGACAGTCATAGATCATAAGGGTGTCTATGGGGCTCATACATTTCCTCTGCTGTTCTGGTGGGTATATATTTTTTTATGTATATATCCTACCCACTTCCCTGTCTTGCCCCCCTCCCCCTAATTTGTTGATTACATTTGAGGGCAGCTTCTCTCTTTGAAGTATACCTCCTCTAAAGGTGCATCATTGACAAATGCCCTCCCTTCCCAAGCCTCTAAATCAGGGGTGTCCAACCTTTTCAGTGGCAAGGGCCGCATTGAGTCAACAGAAATGGTCTGGGGGCAAACGGCAAGTGAGGACCAAAAAAAAAAAAAAAAACTACCCAGGTTTATACGGACTACATTGGCTGTATTGTAGGTGAATTTGAACAATAAATAAATTAATAAATGCATAATATTTGCCCTAAAATTCAATATCTCATTCTAATGATGTTCTAAAGCAGCCTGCATCCTTGCATTCACTAAGCCTGGAACATGTCTTACAATGCAGCAATGTAAAGGAAATTATTTTATAAACAGCAGCAGCAGACATCCCTCTGATACGCATCTATACTCCCCTGCCCAGCGACATACTTATACATGCATACAACTTGCATGTTACATCAAAAACAGTGCTGGTAGTGTCATCTATAACTTCAAGTAAAGAAAACAAAAAATGCCTTGTCATCTTCCTCCGACTACAAGAGCGATTTACTGTAAATATCTTCTCATCTGCTATCACTTCATATGTAACACACACATTAATTACAAAAAAAAAAGGAAGAAAGATCCTGGGGTGTGGTTAGCTCTCCAAGGTCAAATAGTCATATGCAGGCAGCCACCCAGTTCAGACTATCACTCTTTGAACAGTGGAATGCTTCAATTTTCCATAATAATAACAATAATAAACAACCTTTATACTCCCCCATGGGATTTTCTCACTGCCAACGAAACTCAGACCCCTTCAAAGCATCACTGAGGTAAATCCAACCGCTAGTGTAAATAATCATCAAGACTGACACAGGTGAGTAGCCAAGCAATCAATGTCAGTCTGTGAAATAAAATAATAAAAAGGAAATGTGCAAGTGTAGTTTTAATAATTATGTCACAACATCTACCCTTTCACAGACTCCTGTAAATTGAACCATATCCGGTATCATAGATTATATTATGATACTTAGGGAAACCTACTCCAACACTCTTGCAGACAGACAGACAGACACACACACACACACACACACACACACACACACACACACGCTCCAAAAAACAAATACAGAATGGAACATGACTGTCTGTTTTATTTTCTTTCTATTGTTGGTAGCTCAGAGTACAAGATGGATGACATTAAACTGATTCACTGCCTGAGGTACATACAAGTGACAGTCTCTCCTGTACTGCAGTGATGCTTGGGGGGGTTGATACTGCCAGTTTAGGTCTTCCTGATCACTAGCATCCATACACGGTATACAGTGCTTGTCTTGCTCTGTGGTCTGGCCAGTCTCTGCATGATCCAGTGCTGTGTTGGCCGGGGGGGGGTGCGTTCTAACAAATGTGCTCTATCCTCCTGGACAGCTAACAAGAACCACTACACCCAAGTTCTCTATGCGACTGTGCACAGTGACTATGGATATGGTGACCTAACAAGAAAGACACAAAGCAAAGCTCAGTAATTTAACTGCCACAAGGTTTGAAGTGGAAAGAAGGCAATGAAAGGTGGGGGGGGAGCATTTGCTATGGTAGTTAGATGTTACACCAGTGTGATTAATGCTTCAAATATTAACTTTCAAAGGTTAACAATGAGTGATTTTTGTCTAATTTCAGAATTTAGTCCAGTACACCAGATCTAAGACAAGCCCAAGGAGGATGTTAATGACAAAATCTCAGAACATCTACTTTAATGCTTTAATTCAGCACATGGTTCCCCAGTAAACTTGAGCCATTTGACTGTGGGAGGTACAGTTGAACTTTAAAGGTTTCAGCTCATGTTTCCTGGGCTAAATTGCATAGTGTTTACATAGCCCTAATAATGATGTCACGGTTACGGTCATGAAATTAAACTTTGGTGTCATACTTAATAAGTATTAATTAAATAAAGTAATAAGTAGTGACAGATTTAGATATTTCTAAAAGGCATCATGCTTGATAGTACTCTTGTGTGGCTCGGTGTGGGGGGGGGGTAGATTCCACATCTCTGAGGAGCGTCTCTTTTTGATTCTTAAAGTAGGGCTGACAGACCTGTGCACAACCATGCTTGTCAGATTATGCCAAAAGATTTAAATTAAACCCAGCATGAACATATGGTATACTTCTATAACATTAAATAAATACTTGGAAATTAAGTGTGTAAAAATTTGAAGATAAACTAAATCTGCCAGTTTTTCAAAGCTTTGTATACATTACGAGAGACCAAGACAAGAGAATCATGAAATGTACATGTCAAGCACTAGAGTCGGTGATGGAGTCCCATCTCCAACAATCTTCTTCTGTAGGGCAGATCTATTTTAGCAGCAGTCTGTGCATTGGTTCTCTGTTCATGTGACACTTCTAACATCTCTGACCACTGCTATCTACAGGCACAATATTAGTTCTCTTAGTCTGTCCCTTAATATGTCTACCAATATAGTCACTGCCTGAGTCTTATTTTGTTACCCCATGTACATTGTTCAGCTACTTTCAGGCTGCTGACAATCAGTGATATCATACTCCTTTCACCCCTGTTCCTCTCTACTATCTTCCTGTCCACCTGTAGAAGTACTCTGAAAGGAGTGTTAATGTTTACCTTTTGCTTTCAGTTCTTGCTCACCCTGATTAGCACTCAGCCTCCCAAATGTCCACCTTGTGGGAATTTTCAGGTTGTCAGCTAATATCACAAATACCTTTTCATTTGGTTGGCTAATACACCTGTATGCATATTATAAACTACTCTGGAATGGAACTTGGAAAATTTCTCAGTGGTTATTCCTCCCATCACTGAATGAGTTAAACGCCTTCCCTTCCTTCCTTTTTTTATTTCCTTGTGACTAGACATATTCCAAACAACTTAAAAAGATCTTATTAAAATTACTTACCTTACCTTTTGCTATGCAATGTAGTGTAACTGTAGTCAGTGAAATAAAATAAATCCTCTCTCCACGATCTCGCTCCTTCCTTCAGCTTTACCAGAACTATGAAAAATGACCGAACGGTGTTACAGATGCGCATACCAGCGGAACGACGCTGGTATGAAAAAACGTGAAAAAACGGAAGTTGGCGCATGCGCAGAACAGCAAAAGTACGCGAACGTGTAAACACACGGAAAAAAAGTTAAATTAAAATTAAATTTAAATTTAAGGGTCGCGGGCCGCATGGAAGAGCTCTGAGGGCCACGGGTTGGACACTCCTGCTCTAAATGAATCCAGGTTGACTGGCCCTTAGCTAGGGCTTTATACCTCTGTGTAACATGAGCAGCTGCTAGTGGGACATTTTGTCAGTTTTCATATATTTTTCTGTGTTCATATTCCTTTTCATGTATTTCTGATAAAAATATACTCTTATCATTGTTAACCCTTTGTGAGCACAAAGGTGTGGTTTTATGTTCTTACATGCCTGTAAGTGCAGAAGTCCTTAACCTCTACTGAATCTTGGATGCTTAACAATCATCTTGCCCTAAATCCAAAAAAAAAACAAAACTAGAAATTTTTACCACTAAGAAAACCACTCCCCTAGATAAAAAAAATTCTTCAGTATACAAGCCTAGGACAATACCACCATAGAAGTTGTCCCACACACTAAATTACTAGGCATTGTTATAGATGAAAACCTAAACTTTGACCTACACATAAACAATAACATCAAAAAAAAAACACACCAAAAGCTCGGTATGCTGTACAGGCACCAACACTTTCTTAGACTCTCTACTAGACAAACCCTTGCAACTATATTTTATTGCCCTCTGTCTTTTATGGTGCCACTCTCCTCACGAATATCCAAAATTCTACAAAATCCAAACTTGATACGTGTTACAACAGAATAGCCAAATCTAGCACCAAGGCCAAATTCTCATCCCACCACTGTAACTCACTGAAATAATTAGGCTGGTTGAATTCCCCCACCATTTCTCATTCACCCAGCTAACTACAGAGCACAAAATAGTCTACAGACCCACAGACTGTTCTGCTCTCTCAACTCTGCTTGCCAAATACCAACCCAGCAGGCAACTATGATCTGAAAATCATCTACTTCTAAAAGTAGAAAAGCCCACCTTACCAGCTGGTCAACTGCTCTGCTCCTTCACCATCACCTCCTTCACCATCACCAAACTATGGAACTCGCTTCCTCCTTCTATAAGAAACATGGGCAGCACCACCACCTTCAAACAAATACTGAAAAAAAATCATCTCAGCTCTTCCTCGCTGTGTACCTGCTCTATAACCTAACCTCTTACTTCTCCTTATATTATAACTAAATTCCTATGCTTTTTACTACTAGTGACTGATGATACTTTCTCCATATTTATTATTTTTTTTTCTTTCATCACTTTTTGATACCGCTGCAATAATGCTGATTAATTAGTCTTCATTTTTACCACTCTAAACTAATCTGGTAACCAGCTAAATTCCTGCTTTTATGTATATATTCTGTATACATTACTGTAACCACTGTGTGTAACACTGTTTCTACTTCTGTACCAATTAATATTTAATTTGTTTTTCTGCATCTATGTTCTTGTTGGAGCTTTTCTCCCCGGGCTATCACCGAAAATGGGCTCTTTTAGGCCCAGTGGACTTTCCCGTTAAGCAAATGCAAAAAATAAATAAAATAAATACATAGTGGTAAGGAATACCCGCTTATTTTGGGTGATACCTTGCTTATCTCAAGATATGTCTCCTGTTTGAGCCCCTCGCTTCATTCAAATGAACTGTCCGTTGTTTCCCTTCCATTATTAGAAACAATTTCTAAGTAGAAAAGATTATCCATCTTGGTGGAAAGTTATATTTTGCCATCTCAGATGCTCTGTTTGTAGTTATTATCTCAGACTTTTGTGTGAATTCGACCACAGTGCTTCTACAGTCTAGGTTAATGTATTTTGTATTTCTGCCCATTTGGTTACCGTTGAAGGTAGGAGAATGTTCAGGCATGGTCATATCAGGCAGTTGTGTATTTTCATCTTTATGTGTCTCAAGCTGTGTTGGCACCATGATAAAAGGCAAGCGCTATGGTTCCTGAGATAACTCAGTTTTCTCCGTTTTTAATTTAAAATTGGTAGTCTGGTCTGAGGTTAAAATTTCTCAACCTTAGCACACATGATACATTTATTATTACTCTAACTGCATTAGGTAAATAATTACCACACAACTAACTAAACTAAATGAGAATTCTACCCCAGAATTGATATGTAATACCATTTATTGGAATAAAGAGACATGATTGGGCCATCTGTGTCTTTTAAGTGTACAAAATAGGCTGCTCTATTTAACCTCTGTGATTACCTGGGGATCTCCATTTAGCTGGCTAGAGATTTCAAAAGGAGCAGAGTTTTAAATCTTCAGGGGCATTTTATTTTCTTTTGCAGGTACTATTGGTTTTATAAATAATTGTAGGACTCTTCATGTATATCTGGACATACAGTCTGACATTGTGGCCCAGGTCATGGCTGAAATGGTCCCAGGACAGTTCACTTATACAGTTAACAAAGTATAAATTGTTCTTGAACATACTATCCATGCTAACAATCCATTATTTTTCATTTTCACTTTTATTTTTACTTGTCAGGAATTATAATGGTGACTGTAGTAAGATATGACTGTGATTGACAGGAGCAAATTGAAATGTATGACTGTGCATATATAAAGGAGAGGATTGCTAGAAGTGAACATCTTGGGAGATGTTTGAATACATGATCGCATTAGAAGGTTTATTACTGTGGCTGGCAGTGAATATATGTGTGGGAACATCAGGCTAAAATAAATTACTATGGCTGTTCTGCCTTTTAATTTGTCCACAAGAGGGAAAAGTGTCTGAGAGTGTAGGGAAACAGGCTGTATGCGAAATAACAAAGCAGTTAGACAATCATTGCTGAATTATTATTGATACAGCTTGAGGGAAAAAGTGTCTGAGAGTGTAGGGAAACTGGCTGTATGTGAAATAATAGAGCAGTTAGACAATCATTGCTAAATTATTGATATAGCTTTAGGGAAAAGGTGTTTGAGAGTGTAGGGAAATGGGATTTATGTGAAATAACAGGGCAGTTAGGCAATCATTGCTGAATTATTATTAATATAGCTTGAGGGAAAAAGTGCCTGAGAGTGTAGGGAAACGGACTTTATGTGAAATAACAGGGCAGTTAGACAATCAGTCCTGAATTATTATTGATATACCTTGTTGGGAAAAAGTGTCTGAGTGTAAGGAAATGGGATTTATGTGAAATAACAAGGCAGTCAGACAATCATTGCTGAATTATTATTGATATAGCTTGAGGGAAAAAGTGTCTGAGAGTGTAGGGAAATGGGCTGTATGTGAATTAACAGGGCAGTTAGACAATCATTGCTAAATTATTGATATAGCTTGAGGGAAAAAGTGTCGGGAAACGGGCTGTATGTGAAATAACAGGGCAGTTAGACAATTGCTGAATTATTGATATACCTTGTTGGGTAAAAGTGTCTGAGAGTGTAGGGAAACTGACTTTATGTGAAATAACAGGGCATTTGACAATCATTGCTGAATTATTATTGATATACCTTGTTGGGAAAAGTGTCTGAGAGTGTAGGGAAACGGACTTTATGTGAAATAACAGGGCATTTGACAATCATTGCTGAATTATTATTGATATACCTTGTTGGGAAAAGTGTCTGAGAGTGTAGGGAACGGACTTTATGTGAAATAACAGGGCATTTGACAATCATTGCTGAATTATTATTGATATACCTTGTTGGGAAAAGTGTCTGAGAGTGTAGGGAAACAGGCTGTATGTCAAATAACAGGGCAGTTAGACAATCATTGCTAACATATCATTGATACAGCTTGAAAGAAAAAGTGCCTGAGAGTGTAGGGAAACAGGCTGTATGTGAAATAGCAGGGCAGTTAGACAATCATTGCTGAATTATTATTGATATAGCTTGAGGGAAAAAGTGTCTTGAGAGTGTAGGGAAACAGGCGGTATGTGAAATAGCAGGGCAGTTAGACAATCATTGCTAAATTATTATTGATATAGCTTGAGGGAAAAAGTAACTTGGGAGTGTAGCGAAATGGACTCTATGTGAAATAACAGGGCAGTTATACAATCAGTGCTGAACAATTATGGATATAGCTTGAGGGAAAAAGTGTCTGAGAGTGTAGGGAAACAGGCGGTATGTGAAATAGCAGGGCAGTTAGACAATCATTGCTGAATTATTATTGATATAGCTTGAGGGAAAAAGTGCCTGAGAGTGTATAGAATCAGGCTGTATGTGAAATAACAAGGCAGTTAGACAATCATTGCTGACATATTATTGATACAGCTTGAGGGAAAAAGTGTCAGAGAGTGGAGGGAAATAGGCTGTATGTGAAATAACAAGGCAGTTAGACAATCACTTCTGAATTATTATTGATATAGCTTGAGGAAAATATGTCGAGTGTAGGGAAATGGCTGTATGTGAAATAACAGGGCAGTTTTTATTGATTTAGTTTGAAGGAAAAAGTGTCTGAGATTCTAAGGAAATGGGATGTATGTGAATTAACAGGGCAGTTAGACAATCATTGCTGAATTATTATTGCTATACCTTGTTGGGAAAAAGTGTCTGAGTGTTAGGAAACGGGATTTATGTGAAATAACAAGGCAGTTAGACAATCATTGCTGAATTATTATTGATATAGCTTGAGGGAAAAAGTGTCTGAGAGTGTAGAGAAATGGGCTGTATGTGAATTAACAGGGCAGTTAGACAATCATTGCTGAATTATTATTGATATACCTTGTTGGGAAAAAGTGTCTAGAGTGTTAGGAAACAGGATTTATGTGAAATAACAAGGCAGTTAGACAATCATTGCTGAATTATTATTAATATAGCTTGAGGGGAAAAAGTGTCGGGAAATGGGCTGTATGTGAAATAACAGGGCAGTTAGACAATTGCTGAATTATTGATATACCTTGTTGGGAAAAAGTGTCTGAGAGTGTAGGGAAACGGACTTTATGTGAAATAACAGGGCATTTGACAATCATTGCTGAATTATTATTGATATACCTTGTTGGGAAAAGTGTCTGAGAGTGTAGAGAAACAGGCTGTATGTGAAATAGCAGGGCAGTTAGACAATCATTGCTGAATTTTCTATTGATTTAGCTTGAGGGAAAATGTGTCTGAGAGTGTAGGGAAATGGACTGTATGTGAAATAACAGGGCAGTTATACAATCAGTGCTGAACTATTATTGATATAGCTTGAGGGAAAAAGTGTCTGAGAGTGTAGGGAAACAGGCGGTATGCGAAATAACACGGCAGTTAGACAATCATTGCTGAATTATTATTGATATAGATTGTGGGAAAAAGTGTCTGAGATTGTAGAGAAATTGGGCTGTATCTGAAATAACAAGGCAGTTAGACAATCATTGCTGAAGTATTATTGATATAGCTTGGGGGAAAAAGTGTCTGAGCGTGTAGGGAAATGCGTTGTATGTGAAATAACAGGGCAGTTAGACAATCATTGCTGAATTATTATTGATATAGATTGTGGGGAAAAGTGTCTGAGATTGTAGATAAATGGGCTGTATCTGAAATAACAAGGCAGTTAGACAATCATTGCTGAAGTATTATTGATATAGCTTGGGGGAAAAAGTGTCTGAGCATGTAGGGAAATGTGTTGTATGTGAAATAACAGGGCAGTTAGACAATCTTTGCTGAATTATTATTGATATAGCTTGAGGGAAAAAATGAGAGTGTAGGGAAATGCGCTGTATGTGAATTAACAGGGCAGTTAGACAATCATTGCTAAATTATTATTGATATAGCTTGAGGTAAAAAGTGTCTGAGCATGTAGGGAAATGCGTTGCATGTGAAATAATAGGGCAGTTAGACAATCATTGCTGAATTATTATTAATATAGCTTGAGGGAAAAAGTGTCTTGAGAGTGTAGGGAAACAGGCGGTATGTGAAATAGCAGGGCAGTTAGACAATCATTGCTAAATTATTATTGATATAGCTTGAGGGAAAAAGTAACTTGGGAGTGTAGCGAAATGGACTCTATGTGAAATAACAGGGCAGTTATACAATCAGTGCTGAACAATTATGGATATAGCTTGAGGGAAAAAGTGTCTGAGAGTGTAGGGAAACAGGCGGTATGTGAAATAGCAGGGCAGTTAGACAATCATTGCTGAATTATTATTGATATAGCTTGAGGGAAAAAGTGCCTGAGAGTGTATAGAATCAGGCTGTATGTGAAATAACAAGGCAGTTAGACAATCATTGCTGACATATTATTGATACAGCTTGAGGGAAAAAGTGTCAGAGAGTGGAGGGAAATAGGCTGTATGTGAAATAACAAGGCAGTTAGACAATCACTTCTGAATTATTATTGATATAGCTTGAGGGAAAATATGTCGAGTGTAGGGAAATGGCTGTATGTGAAATAACAGGGCAGTTTTTATTGATTTAGTTTGAAGGAAAAAGTGTCTGAGATTCTAAGGAAATGGGATGTATGTGAATTAACAGGGCAGTTAGACAATCATTGCTGAATTATTATTGCTATACCTTGTTGGGAAAAAGTGTCTGAGTGTTAGGAAACGGGATTTATGTGAAATAACAAGGCAGTTAGACAATCATTGCTGAATTATTATTGATATAGCTTGAGGGAAAAAGTGTCTGAGAGTGTAGAGAAATGGGCTGTATGTGAATTAACAGGGCAGTTAGACAATCATTGCTGAATTATTATTGATATACCTTGTTGGGAAAAAGTGTCTAGAGTGTTAGGAAACAGGATTTATGTGAAATAACAAGGCAGTTAGACAATCATTGCTGAATTATTATTAATATAGCTTGAGGGGAAAAAGTGTCGGGAAATGGGCTGTATGTGAAATAACAGGGCAGTTAGACAATTGCTGAATTATTGATATACCTTGTTGGGAAAAAGTGTCTGAGAGTGTAGGGAAACGGACTTTATGTGAAATAACAGGGCATTTGACAATCATTGCTGAATTATTATTGATATACCTTGTTGGGAAAAGTGTCTGAGAGTGTAGGGAAACAGGCTGTATGTCAAATAACAGGGCAGTTAGACAATCATTGCTAACATATCATTGATACAGCTTGAAAGAAAAAGTGCCTGAGAGTGTAGGGAAACAGGCTGTATGTGAAATAGCAGGGCAGTTAGACAATCATTGCTGAATTATTATTGATATAGCTTGAGGGAAAAGTGTCTTGAGAGTGTAGCGAAATGTGCTGTATGTGAAATAACAAGGCAGTTAGACAATTGCTGAATTATTATTGGTATAGATTGCGGGAAAAAGTGTCAAAGACTGTAGGGAAATGGGCTGTAAGTGAAATAACAGGGCAGTTAGACAATCACTGCTGAATTATTATTAATATAGCTTGAGGGAAAAAGTGTCTGAGAGTGTAGGGAAATGGACTGTATGCGAAATAACAGGGCAATTATACAGTCAGTGCTGAACTATTATTGATATAGCTTGAGGGAAAAAATGTCAACGAGTGTAGGGAAACAGGCTGTATGTGAAATAACAGAGCAGTTAGACAATCATTGCTAAGATATTATTGATACAGCTTGAACGAAAAAGTGTCTGAGAGTGTAGAGAAATGGGCTGCATGTGAAATAACAGGGCAGTTAGACAATCATTGCTGAATTATTATTGATATAGATTGCGGGAAAAAGTGTCAAAGAGTGTAGGGAAATGTGCTGTATGTGAAATAACAAGGCAGTTAGACAATTGCTGAATTATTATTGGTATAGATTGCGGGAAAAAGTACCTGAGAGTGTAGAGAATCAGGCTGTATGTGAAATAACAGGGCAGTTAGACAATCATTGCTGAATTATTATTGATATAGCTTGAGGGAAAAAGTGTCTTGAGAGTGTAGCGAAATGGGCTGTATGTGAAATAACAAGGCAGTTAGACAATTGCTGAATTATTATTGGTATAGATTGCGGGAAAAAGTGTCAAAGAGTGTAGGGAAATGTGCTGTAAGTGAAATAACAGGGCAGTTAGACAATCATTGCTGAATTATTATTAATATAGCTTGAGGGAAAAAGTGTCTGAGAGTGTAGCGAAATGTGCTGTATGTGAAATAACAGGGCAGTTAGACAATCAGTGCTGAATTATTATTTATATAACTTGTTAGGATTCATTGTTTGTGTCTCTGAAAAACAAGATGAAATACATAAATTTACTTATTGTGTCATTTACTTTCATAGCAATCAGGTATGCACACAGAAGATGGTTGCCTTTTTGAGGAGCAGGGCAGGCGTGAGAACAAAAGATGTTGACATGATTACCTTTACAAAATCTTTGATATCATTCCTCTCAACTTCTTAGTACACGAAATCTGGACAAATCCTAAAAGAATGGGGTTCAAAGGCCCAGAAATAGGGACATATTTTAAATATTGCTCTCATAAACTTTGAAAGCTGGTAGAATAACTGGATTTGTGTTAGCATGCATTTTCTGCAGGATATGAAGTCTGACATGCAAAACCACATCATTATTTAGAGACTTCAGTCCTCAGTGATTTGGCAGAAATTTTATGGGGAACAGACTAATAGGAAGAAAAATCTAGATATTCTCTGAAAATCTGTGCAATTAAGAGGTATGTTTGATATGGCTTATTTAGATACCATGTGTATGTTTGAGATCTGTAAGATAAAGCACATTATTGTGGCCGTTATACCTATGTGAAATACCTATGCGACTTCTTCAAAGGTGTTGTGCTCTCATAGAGTGGACAAATTCAACTGGTACAGCACAGTATGAATGCAAGAAGAGCTGAAGCTAGTATTGTATTGTAGAAGAACATTGAAGTTCCTACTTTAATATGATAATTTTACAGCCACCCTAATGAAGATTCTGTTCAAAACAAACATGCTCATGTTTCCTTTTCAAACGAGACAAATATGTCATGCCTAAAATCACAAATGTATTCTGCTTTTTAACAGAAGAAATAAATTGGTTACTTATCCATGAAACTGAAGTTTTTTATGAGTATCTGATTAGTTATTTAATGTTGTGGTATTTTGAAGCTCTTATTTCAGTTTTTAATTTCATTTGATAAATCTACCAATAAAATAATCTATTTTTGTTAGTGTATTAGCATTTCTTTCTTTCTTTGTGTAGGGTCATCAGGGTACTAAAGTCAGCTCTAATGCCATGATCTCCCTATGTAGGTAGTCACAGATAATTCAAGTAATGAAATCATAAATTTGTTTTTTTAACAAATTTTGTCACATGGGCACAACTTGAAAATATTTCTGAACTATTGAGTTGATTTTGCATTGGGTAGTTTAAGTAGAAATCTTATGTAGGCATTTTTAAATTGTGATACAATTTAAGCTGAGGAAAGAGAGGCTGAATACAGGGGTCAAAGGCTTCCAGATACATGTCCTTCTATTTCTAACACTGTAGGATAAACTTGTTAGTTCTATTTTGGATGATTCCTGTTGTTTAGTTGTTTAAGAGCTTGATGACTGATTTGTTTACAGACTTATTTAAATGTGAAGTTTGGTATGAAGTCAGGAAAGATGGCATACTTCTCAACCACTCTCTCAAGAACTCTGTACTGATGCCTTACCCAATGATGCTTTGCTCCAGTCAAATGCTATCCTAGCTGGCACAATTTTTTATTCCATTTTCATTTTCACTCTGGTGTCTGTAACCTTTGGTCTCCCCTATTAGTCTTTTCCTGGGAGTGTACACACTAAATAAGAAAGGGACCAGAGCTACAGTAAAATTATCATTCTCATAGCTACCTACATATCACTTGACAACAACCCAGCCACTATCGAAGACTTCCTCTCTTGGTCCGCATCTGATGAAGTTTGTGATGAACAAAAACGTATTGTATTTATGAAGCGTTAATGTGCTTGTGGAACGTCTGTTTTGGTTGAATAAACACCCTTCACTGTCACTTGGCTGGTGTTCTTCGTATCCCTTGGCACCTTTTGCAGTTTTTAGTATTTCTTGGGTCTTGGTGGAACTTTTTTTATACCTCTTAACCACTTATCCCAAGAAATCTGGTCAAAGCTTGACATAATGGGACAAAGGCCCAGAAATAGGGACAGATTTTAAATATTGCTCTTACAAACTTAAACATTAGCTAGAATGAAAAGGTTTGTGTTAAAATGCATTTTCTAAATGATATGAAGTCTGAAACTGAAATATATTCCATTATTTAGTGATTTCTTTCAAAAATCATCCCAGTGATTTGCCAGAAAAATACGCATTTTCTGGGGAACAGGCCAAACTTTTGAGGCAAAAATCTGGACTTTCTGTTGAGAGGTATGAGAGGAGGTTATATGTGGAATGGCATTGATTGAGACATTGCTGGCTGGAGCCAGGTTTTTAGAGGTAGATAAGTTACATTTTGTAGGTGAACATCCTGTTTGTACTGCCAGTAAGTTGTACAATGAATAGGGACACTGAAGACAGAAAATTGCCAATTTTATCTAGCTGACTTTAAAAAAAAAAAACTGGTATGTTCATGGAATTCTGAAATTTAGGTCAGTGCACTCATTCACCACAGCTTTTATTTCTTCTCATATTTACTAATTATTATAATGCCACTTTTCTTTATTGAACTTTCTGTTAAGAAACAATTTTAATTATGCATATATACAAAAGCATTAACATTATAAAGAAATAATCTTAGTGGCCAAAAATTGCATGTCAAAAAACAGGTTTAATTCCTGGATTTCATTTCATAAAGTGGAATTTCTTTTTCTTTTTTTTTTTTTTTTACTTTTTAACATGTATGTGCAGTGGAATATCTATCAGCATATAGAAGACCAATACATTCCTCAGCATTTTCAGAAAATTCAAGCTAAAAAGCTTAAGATAAACAAATGTAAATGTGTGAACAATAAAGCTGTTAAAATGGTATACACAGCTATGTTGTCAGTAAAACATCTTTTTGACAGTGGTAATAGTCACCTTGGAAGACTTTACATCATTATTATATTAATATGACAAAAAGTTTCACAAACAAATTGGTCCATCTTGAAAACTGTACCACCATGACATGTATTTTCAGGGCAATTCTGTTTGAGAGACAGCTATCACGTGACAGTAAGAAATTCCAGTTTGGACATTATTTATTAAAATATATACTCAGTTATAAAAATGTATGCTTAATTATATAATTTGCAATATAAATAACATTAAATATCTTTCAAGTTTTACAAAAAAAGTATAAATATCAATGACAGTTTTTTTCAACATCATCTAAGGTTTTACCCAAAGCGAGGCAGTACCTTGTAAATCACTTGGTTTTGTAAATATTGAGTACATATAGAAATTTTGCATACCTCGCTTATAGCAGATATTTAATCACCTTATCAATTTATTAGGGAGAGGGAATTCTGTTATGGCTGCTTATTATCCTTTATCTATATCCATGTGGTTTGACAGCATCTCAGTCATGTTACTATGCTTTATAGTCCTTATTTGTCAAGCATGTATGTATTTACAATTATTCAGTGCTGTGTTTTTCACATTTCATTTACGTAATTATTTAATGCTGTGTTTTTCACATTTCAGTTTCACACAATTATTTAGTGCTGTGTGTGATGCCCCACCTCTGGGCCAGTAAGCAAAGAGCCGCAATCCTCACCACTGGCACCTGTGGGAAATGTTCACTGTGAAGATAACAGATGCAGCTCTCTTCATCAAGCACAATTTGCCTTAAGAGCACACAGGGAACACAGTCAGTCCTGGGCTGGTTTCTCCCACTTTCTCCAGATCACAAAATAAGAGTCCACACAAGCAAAGCTGTAGAGTGGAGATCTCAGCTGCGTGCCCAAGCCAAGACCTCCAGCACCCACTCTATTCAACCAGTGCTTCATGTCCCCCAAGTAGGTCACACACACACACACACACACACACACACACACACACACACACACACACACACAGGAAAGTCTGGCACAGGTACACTAGCTATGCCCCCTTCTGTCCAGACTATAAGGTAGTTAACACCACCACCAGACACTCAGACACTCCTGCCAACTACCTTAAGGCCTTACAGGGGTACCCAATACAATGAGTGAAATTAATATTAATACAAATTACAGTTTGACCAAGAGCAAGGCTATTAGGAGTGGCCCACACAGTGTCACCAAATAAAGATGCAAATATTCTCAAAATGTAAATATCTCTACAAAGATCAGCCACAATGAAAGGTTTAAATATATAATCCTGAGCATCCTTAATTACCATGTCCCCATAAGACTTTCCAGAACCAAAGCACAACCCTCCCCATGGCTACAGAAAACCACTAAGTCAGAAATGAAAAACAGGGATAAAGCCTGGGAGCACTGGCACAAAAGCAAAACCCCCTCAACTAGACAGAAATTCCTAGAACTACTCAATAGAGTCAAAAAGCTAATAAAACAGGACAAATTCCAATACTGCCAGTCTGCCCTAGACTCCTCACAACACAGCCCCAAACAATTCTGATCCTTCATAAACTCCATCCTCCACCCAGGTAAAGTCAGTACCCCTCCTCCTAACATCCCTCACTCCTCAGAAAATATCGCTACCTCATTCAACACACACTTCACACGACACATACTATCACTAGCTAAACAATACAACCCCCTCCCCTCCAACCCACACCTTCAACTAGTAATTTTCCCACTGCCATCTCTTTTTCTCCTGTACCTACCTCCAACATAAAAATCTCTTAACTAAACTTAAGCCCACCAAATTAGCAGTAGACAACCTCACAGGTGAATACCTACAAATCGCAGCTGATGCTCTGGCCTACCCGGTATCCATCTTGATTAACCGATCTCTGTCAGAAAGTTACGTTCCCACACTGTGGAAAGCATCACATATAATTCCCCTCCACAAAGGCGGACCCTCCACAGAACTAACCAATTACTGCCCCAGAGCTATTCTCTCTCCACTCTCCAAAATACTAGAGAGATGCATACACTCTCAGGTCTCAGACTACCCCCTTACTAACAACCTCCTTTCCAATACTCAGCATGGTTTCCAACCAAACCATAGCACCACCACTGCCTTACTCTCCTTTGCTAACACTATCCTTCAGAATAAAAACAATGGCTATCTCTCCTCTGCTACTTTCCTAGACCTATCTAAAGCATTTGACATGGTCCCATACAAACAACTTATCTCTGTCCTCAATAACCTATCCTTCTCTCAATCAGTCACCAACTGGTTTCAGAGTTACCTGTCTGACCACCAACAATCGTTGTATGGCAGAATGACATATCTTCCCAACTACCTGTCTCAATAGGTGTTCCCCAAGGATCCATCCTTGGACCCATACT
>NC_056745.1:1457821535-1457871535 GCF_019279795.1 Protopterus annectens | reverse complement strand
TAGGTCCTGGCAATTTTAGTGCCTCGTAGGCCTCAGTTAGCTTGGTAGCAAGTAGTCAACATTTCCTTCAACCAGGGTAACCAAGATGGCGTCAGTAATCACACCCATCCTTCCTGCCCCAGTCTTCCAACACTTAACTCACTAATTGAACCTGGGTCATCTGTGTCTTAGTCAAGAAATCATCTCCTTATACCAGATAACATGACAAGAAAACTGCAAAATTCACTAAACTTTTATATGCAGTTCAAACCTTATTAATTGCAGGAAGTACAGCGACATATAACGTTATCTGTCTTCCATGAAATATCACTTTCTGTTTATGTTTTGCATGTAGTGTATATATCGTATTCAGTGGTATAGGAGCATCTCAAGTTATTGTAAGAGTGTAAGGCTTACATCTTCATTCTTATGTGCAGCCTTTATTTATTACTAATTAATTACAGTTATTTATTATAGTTTTTATTACTGCATAGGTCCTATGAAGTGACGTGGAGAAAAAAAAAGTCTGGAGTGATGAAATTTTTCACATAATGCACAATGATTACTATCAGTGACTTTGAAACAGAACATTACTTTATACTTTCCCAGTTATAGCATCAGATAATTCTTACATAAAATGTATGATGGTCCATAAAGTATTACATTCATGTCAGATTGTGAACAAAAATTGCTGTATATTTTCACAGGCATAACAGCACTTGTCTTACACCATTGAGGCCAGAAGTAATATCTTAATGCACAGAAGTTGTACGTAAGGTGGTAGGTTGTCATAATGGTTAAGGTGTTTGCCTTACAGACACAAGGTACAGGGTTTGATTCTCACAGGGTGCATTTTGCTAGGCTTAAAAAATGGCCCACAAGGGCAGTTAGCCTAGTACTAATCTATGAACTATAGGAGTTGTCCTAATGGCGTTGATGCCATTTTTATTTATAGAAATAAAGAAAAAACGTGTGTATGAGGTAGTTAGATGAAAAAGGGTGGCTAGAGGAGGTATGCAAAGTGTTTAGGTTAAAATACAGCAAAATAAAGAAAAGCAGAGTAGAAGGGAAATCAGTTATAACCGTATCAGCCGTGTGTTCACATGCCAGCAAAAGTTATAACCATATCAGCCGTGTGTTCACATGCCAGCAAAAGTTATAACCATATCAGCCGTGTGTTCACATGCCAGCAAAAGTTATAACCATATCAGCCGTGTGTTCACATGCCAGCAAAAGTTATAACCATATCAGCCGTGTGTTCACATGCCAGCAAAGTTATAACCATATCAGCCGTGTGTTCACATGCCAGCAAAAGTTATAACCATATCAGCCGCGTGTCTTCACATGCCAGCAATAGTTATAACCATATCAGCCGTGTGTCCACATGCCAGCAAAAGTTATAACCATATCAGCCGGTGTTCACATGCCAGCAAAAGTTATAACCATATCAGTGTTCACATGCCAGCAAAGTTATAACCATATCAGCCGTGTGTTCACATGCCAGCAAAGTTATAACCATATCAGCCGCGGTGTTCACATGCCAGCAAAAGTTATAACCATATCAGCCGTGTGTTCACATGCCAGCAAAAGTTATAACCATATCAGCCGTGTTCACATGCCAGCAAAAGTTATAACCATATCAGCCGTGTGTTCACATGCCAGCAAAAGTTATAACCATATCAGCCGTGTGTTCACATGCCAGCAAAGTTATAACCATATCAGCCGTGTGTTCACATGCCAGCAAAAGTTATAACCATATCAGCCGTGTGTTCACATGCCAGCAAAAGTTATAACCATATCAGCCGTGTGTTCACATGCCAGCAAAGTTATAACCATATCAGCCCGGTGTTCACATGCCAGCAAAGTTATAACCATATCAGCCGTGTGTTCACATGCCAGCAAAAGTTATAACCATATCAGCCGTGTTCACATGCCAGCAAAAGTTATAACCATATCAGCCGTGTGTTCACATGCCAGCAAAAGTTATAACCATATCAGCCGTGTGTTCACATGCCAGCAAAAGTTATAACCATATCAGCCGCGGTGTTCACATGCCAGCAAAAGTTATAACCATATCAGCCGTGTGTTCACATGCCAGCAAAAGTTATAACCATATCAGCCGTGTGTTCACATGCCAGCAAAAGTTATAACCATATCAGCCGTGTGTTCACATGCCAGCAAAAGTTATAACCATATCAGCCGTGTGTTCACATGCCAGCAAAAGTTATAACCATATCAGCCGTGTGTTCACATGCCAGCAAAAGTTATAACCATATCATCCGTGTGTTCACATGCCAGCAAAAGTTATAACCATATCAGCCGTGTGTTCACATGCCAGCAAAAGTTATAACCATATCAGCCGTGTGTTCACATGCCAGCAAAAGTTATAACCATATCAGCCGTGTGTTCACATGCCAGCAAAAGTTATAACCATATCAGCCGTGTGTTCACATGCCAGCAAAAGGTACCGTATGTTTTAAGATGAGATTTTTTTGCTATGTTATTCCAAGCTGTACTTAGTTGTAGCGTAAGTGTCAGTGTTGTGTCAGAAGAAAACTTGAAAATGTACTTTTGTCATTAAACTTGATTTTTAATCAACTGGCATTAGTTGAACATAAGCAAGCAAAAGTATTTAAAACTGGCCAGACAAGTTGTCAGATCCATACTGAATGTACATTTTACCATGGCAAGAGGCGTTAGCACATTACACCACTAATAGCTGGGCAATTCTGTTTAACAAATCATAGCTATGCGAAGTTGAATGAGCTACACAGATGTGCACACTATCAAAGCGCAAGTGAAAAATGTTCAAAACCTTTGATAAATCGTAGACAAATAAGATGTTGTGTTAAAGAACCAAACTAACTACTGCTGTTATCTGACAATTTGCATACAGCAATGATAACATTTTATTTTCATTTGCAAGTAGAAGGGAACCTTCAAAATTTAATTTTGCAGCAATTACCTTGTCAGTAGTCTCTGTACATGGTTTAACCTTTTTGTATTTAATTTACTATGAGTCTGATACCTCTGTTTAATGTTATCATTCTGTTTGTCCTCCTGGCTCACTATGGGGCTTCTTGACAGCTGTGTTTCAGACTACACTGAGAATGAGAGGAGATTATATCTCCTTTCTTAACAGTCAGTTGTGCTAGCAGGCTTTAACGATCTTTTAGACAGTTTACATGTCTACCTCACGGTCTTCATTTCCTAGATGTCTGTCTTTCCTATGCTCAAGGCATACCCTTCATCTGCTGAAACTGCTTTTTGTTTGGGTGTTTGAATTTGTTACAAGTAAATAATAAATATTGTCTATATAAAATTCATACTTATATTGTTTCTATTCTGTCATTGTTATAGCAATGTTTTACTTGATTCAAGTGGCATATATTGATACTACAATATATAAATGAAAAAGCAATGAGGATCAATTCCTTTTTGCCACAGAATTAACACTCATGTTTAAGCCTTAGTTTCTATTTCTTTTTTTATACTGCTTTAGCAAGTGTAACTTGTTTCTTGGGGAGTGCATCTTCACTCGATGCAGAAAATGAGACTTATCACCCAATTTTGATGAGCTTTTTTTCTTGCGGGGTTAACAGTATTCTCTGCTTTTGTATGATAAATGTATTAGAGCAAGTTGCACTATTTCTTCTTTTGGTATTTAATGATATAGGCTAATCATTGTTTTGCATCATTTCTTGCCTTTAAAACTTGTAACTAAATTCAGAACCACTTTAAACAACTGACAAAACTTAGAATTTTAATAATATTTCACATAGTAAGTGCTTTCATCAAAATAATGACGTCTTCAGATTTGGAATTTCTGTATTAGTGCACATAGTGAAGCATGGACATTTCAGTTTTATTCATCATTCTGTAACTAATTATGGGAGGCCATGGTGGTGCAGCGGTTAACATTGCCTCCTCAAAGCAAGAGGTTCTCTGGTTCGATCATCGGCTGGGGTGCCTTCTGTGAGGAGTCTGCATGTCCTCCCTGTGGTCGCATGGGTTTCCTCCAGGTGCTCCAGTTTCCTCCCACATCTCAAAGACATGCTGTAGGTGGAATGGACACTCTAAATTGGCCCTAGGCATGAGTGTGTGCGTGTATGTGCCTTCTGTGGAAGGTTGGGTGCCGGGCTGGCAACTCAACACTGTAAAACTCCACTGCCAATCATGAGCAGACAGGTGATCTGCTGTGGCAACCCTAACCAGGAAAAGCCAAAAGAAGAAGATTCTGCAACTAATTAATTAACTGTACTGTATACCGTGATATTCTACTTAATTTTATACTGTGAAGAAATGTTTCTCAGCTCTCTGGAGTAGAGAGATAAAGCTCTGACTAGACCCCAGATTACATGAGTTCTGTTAGTATCTTAGTATCCTGGGTCCTTGAAATACCAGAGCAGGGAGAGTGGGTGTGAGTAGTTGACAGACACCCTCCCATCCAGGGTCGGAAGAGGGAGGTGGTGTGTTATGTTGCACTGATGACCTCAGCAGGAGTTTGCAGCAATCGTAGGGTGCTGCTATTTGGTCTGTATGGCAGTGAGGTCCATGTAATTTGGGAGATGTACATGTTTGCAAAACATGCAAGGGGTCATCTAGATCAACAGAAGCCCCCGGCCACTTTGGGGAGGGGTAAGTTCTATGAGTGATGGCCAGAATGAACAGAGAGCAGCCTGCTTCCTAACCCCCAGGTTTTGCCAACTGGGAGAACAAATGTGGTAATGAGGCTCTTACTCTGACCAAGTGGCTAATGAGGGCCATAAGGCTCTTATCTTGGTCATAAAACAAGTGGGTTTGACTTGTACTCTGAACAAGCAGTGAATGGGGCCACAAGGCCCTTACCTTGGTCGCATCTGATTCTTTCACCTGCCGGAGGAATGAATGGACAGGTTGCGTGTTGGAGAGGGTACTAGACTACAGTTATAGGAAGATATAAAAAATGGATTTAGGTCCTCTGTTCTAGGACATTTTACCATGCTACGTCATATGCTGTTCTATCCTTCTTTGTAGCGATATGTCACTAACCTTGTGCTGAGTTGCAAGAATTAATTATGGTAGATTGGAAAGCACAGTGGCTGCTCATGGTTAAGTAAAATCACCTGGAGTTGAGGAACAGGTGCAACTTATTATAGACTATTTACCCTCAGTGTTCCCTTTCCAAACCCCTGTGCCCCAGTTAAGGAGTCTAATTTTGCAACATTGAACCACAGTGCAGGCAGCATGGAGGCCTTGCATTGTGGATCAAGACTGCTGGTGTACTTCCACAGTTCTGTACACATATTACACTAAAAACAAGTGAGGTCTGGTTCTACAGCTGACCTATTAACCTGCAGTGAATGACAATGCCATCAATTCTTTAGTAAAACTTCCCTCACGTAGCTACTTTCTGATTAACTCAATGAATGTCATGTCCTTCTGTCATCACTGTAATGTCAGTTGCTGGGACACCAGCTCCCTGAGTGGGAAGCATGAACCAGAGATCCTAATTAATTATTCATGAGGGGCCTGTCTGGAGACCTCACTGAGAGTCACAATTTAACTCTGTTGTAGGCTGAGGAGTCGAGTGACCTATGTTGCTGACTTTGGCTGCCAAGTGCCTGTATTCCACCCAGTATTTTCATACTATGGAATATAGTCCATAGGCCTAGTGAGGCACCATGGTTTAGAAAGTATAAAAAAAATCTAGCGATATACATAGTACTTCATGTTTCTTTTGTATTCTATCAATATTATGATATCTCCCATATCGGTAATATCTGCAAGTATGTATGATAACCATTTCTAGCACAAAGCACTTATGTTTATATAAAAGTGCTTGTTTTTATTTTATTATAAAATGAATTGGAGAAATGCTTGCAGTTTGTATACTCATGGGAAATATTAAGATTCGTGTAGGGTAGGCATAAGTGAGTTCTGCTGACCTTTTGTGTAACACATTGCTATTCAGCTGTAGCTAGATTTTAAATGAAGTGGATTGAATGGGATTTGTAGTGGTTTATTTCTCAGCAGGATGTTTAAAGAGGGCAGCTAAGCTGGGAGGATCCTTGCTCCCACTTAAGAATTGCATAAAAAGAGATTTACCATTGACTTTGTGCAAGTGGCTAGAAAATCCCCATGAAACAGTGTTCATCTTAGCTGACAAAAGTTTTGTTCCACGCATTATGCTCATGAAAGGTCCAGGATTTGTCTGTTGATGTTTTAATTTAGATCAGGTATTTGTACAGATCCAGCTGATAATCAGTGTTAAATTATAACATTACAGACACTTCAGTCATTGCATAGGTGGAATGTGTTTGAATGATATAAGGACATCAGAAAGTGGACATGTTTTGCTTAATTTAAACTTCAGTATTTACATTTTATACATTTATTCACCTCTCTCTCTCTCCATTCCACACACATATACACAAGCACATTTTATTTTATTTAACTAAAGTATGTAACATCATTCTACATTTTTATACATATATTTAAATCAGTAATAGGTTGATTGAATAATGAATTGTAAAAATTATTTTGTTTACTGTAATGGCAAAGCTACTGTGACCTGCCGAATAATCTGCATTTAATTTTATAGTACCATATTTAAACAGTTTTGCTTATCATATACTTAAAAATGCTCAAAACTATTTTTCAGTGCTCAGATAAAAATACTTTGTATTTTTGACATCAGTTGAAAGTACCTTCATGTACTTTATTATAAATGTGCACCTCAGTTAACTTTACTGTATTTATTTATATTTTGTTAAGCTTAATTTAAAGTACTTGGAAGGTTGTACGTATGAGTATATATTGCATGTATTATCATGATAACTGACATTTTTACTGAAGTGACATATATTAGCTGCTTTCCTTCCTTTGTCTTCACAGAAGTATGTTATACACACCGAAGGTATAATTTCTCCAAGGCCTAAAGTTACTATCTTGCTCATAATGGAAAATAAGAAAAGCATTTTTTTATCCATCTGTTCTTACGAAGTACAATATATGGGTTTAATTTAACAGTGGCTTTTCAAATGGAGAGAAGAGGGTAATATTTATAGTGTGCAAATGAATGGTTTGCTTTTGGGTTGTTATTCCCGCAACACTTAGTGCATCTATATTATCAGATACTAACAGACCAGTATCACAGCAGTTTGTATCCTAGCATGTTGTAGGATGTGTTTAGTCAATGTATTAGACTTTAGGATTAAAGTGAAAATACTAGGTGTATTCAGTGATCAGCTACCACGAATGTTAAGAGGTAAACAACATCCTTTACTTCACTTTACTGGAATTTCTAAGTGTGAAAGTAAACAATGACAATGCCATACTCCACAAAGCATTCCATTTCTTCCCTTCTTAGTTATTGATGGAAAACACTCCATTGTAAAATTAAATCTCACAGCAAGGATGAGTAAAATTGTGTTTATGAACGAAAAACTGGAAAGAAGAAGTGTTGATGCCAGCCAGCAAGTCCACAAGTCTCTTCAGCTTCACGTAGTATTAGAAGGTTTTAACCTACAGAATTCCACTTTAATTCTAGATTTTGCCCTGTTGTATGTTCAAAATAAGGGGTATAACTTTAATTTTAATCTGTATTGCTGCAGCTGCAACCTGGATTTGTGTTTTTTCCTGTTATTTTTGGCATATTGTACTGCTGTACTTTGTGAGAAATGGGTAGGCAGTGCTGAAAAGAAGGGACATAAACTCTTGGCAATCAGTTAAGTTACTGAGTCTCCTTAAGATAACCTCCTTACCACCAATACCATCTCCCAATTTTTATTCAGAGTTATTGTTCCTCATCTTAAGTTTGCTTAAATTAATTTTGTTCTAAGGATAATGCATGAACACACTTGGGCTAGATTTGTCCATCCATCTAAGACATTCTGTTCTGTAGCTCACATTCAAGTTCTGAGCTCCTTTTATATTATAATTTACAAATAAGTCCATCAGGGACTTTATACTGAATTGTTACTGTTTGTGTTAATGCAGTTATACCATGTGCTACCATTTGTCCTGTTGTAGGCAGACCATAAATCTTGCATGTCAAAAGGACAGCATGTAATTCTGGAAAGTAGGCAGTATGCAAACCTGGACGTCCTTGCTTGCGGAAGCATTGGATATGTGATAATTAGGTGAGTGTCAGTCTGTCAGGGGAAGCTGTCTGTGCCTATAATGTCTTTTCTAGACTTCTACCAATTACACTTGTGATAACTTTGCAACTAAGTTGTCTTCAGTAGTTAGGAAATTGGGAGATTAACTTTATAAGAAACAACTGAAAATAAAACTCAGAGGTTTTGTGCTTATGCTCTCTGAACTGTTTTCATTTACTCAGAATAGGCTTCTCTTGACCTAACATTTTCTATAAACAGAATATGAGGATTCACACTTCTCTGTCCATTCTCCAAAAATTCTCATCATCAATAAGTTGTATGTCATCCTTGTCATTTGTCTACGTTGTCGTATGTCACCACCACAGAATTGTAGGATTAAATTTCACATAGATTTGCATAGTAGGGATGAGGGATAGAATCTGGTAAATTACATTTCACAGGCACTTCTATGATTTGGCTTCCATTTCTTCCAGGTGCCTTCATCAGGAGCTCCCTAAAAGTCAAGATAGTAGAATTTTCCTCTTCACCAAACAATACCATCTGTTCCTCACTTTACCTTCACTTGGTAAACTTGTGATGTTCTTTGTATTTCATTGTTGCAGTTCTGACTTGTGGGGATTTCTGCCATGGAAGCCCTTGACTGGCCTGACTACCAAAGACTATTTTTTCCTTCCTCCTGAAGCTGGCAGATGCCCTTTCTCATGTCACTACATTTGGGTATAAAGGGAGTCAGCCAGTTACAGAGCCTGAAGCAGAGTGCTAGTCAGTGTGTCTGAAAATCTGCTCCTGAGAAAGAAGATGTCTAAAGCTAACTACCCCATTGGGGAACTTTCAGTCTGGCTTTTGACTAATGTTAGAGAAAGTTAATAACTGTCTCCACTGTGTAAAACAGATATGACAACCTTCATTCCCATTGTGTGACTTGTTTGGGGCCGGTACACAATGTACCCAAATGTCAGACTTGTGCTGGCTTTAATAGCAGAACTATCAAGCATAGGGCTGAGATTCTAGATAAATATTTTACTGAGTTATCAGGGCATTCATGTATCCGCTGGTTGAGCTGATATAGATTTCACTAGTTGGAAACAGGAAAAGCACTTTAGATTTAGGACCTCAGAAGACGCTTGTTCACTGTCAGCCAGTCCAGCTATGCTTGTGATTACTGAAGAAGATGAGTTGTTTTCACAGCCCCCTTTGATATCTTAGGTGGTGGCGGAATCCTCTATCAAGATCTGTTTAGAGTCTGATATGCCTCCGGGTCCCTCTACTTGCTTACAAGCTGAAGGTCTTAGCTCATTGGTTGGGTCCAGAACCACTTCACAGGATCTGGCTTCCCATGACTGCTCTTCGCATCCTTAGGAGATTGCCTCAGCCTACCTTAAACAGGAGCCACTTGTTCATTTAGGTATTAGTCCGGAGGTCATATCCAGACCAAAACCTAAGGCCGCACACAAAATAGCAACCCTCATCTTACCTCAGCCTAGGCCTGCTGGATCCCAATCTCATGCATACCAACAAGACCTAGTGAGGATGACTGAGGATTTGATTTCCTTGGTCAGATCCAGACACTTCCCTCCCACTGTACATCCCCTGGTAAACGAAAGAAGGATACCCCACCACAGGAATTTTCTGACTCTTTTGACTCGGAGAAGGATTTTTACCCTTAAGGAGGATGCATCTATTCCTTCCTATGGGGATTGTGACTCTGAGGAGAACCTTGCCTTAGCCCCCCCCCCATGAATATCTCTTTTGGGGAGATATTACATCTTCAGAGAACACTTCAAATGGGAATCTCAGGACTACCCCAAACCCAAGCAAAGGATAAGGGAGTTCTTTAATATCCCTGAGAATAACCCCCTTGCCATTCTCCCTGTTTAAAGGTGGTAAATTATGTCTTCCTAGATTCTTCTTTACAGTCAGAGTCTTTTGCTCTTCCAAAGCCTGATGGATTTGGATTTTACAGAGTTCTAGATTCTACCATTTCTTGTAGGTCCCAAAATTCAAAATGCTAACATTACAAAAACATCTGCGCATAATTAACCCAACACGTTCATGGTAACCTTAGAGCTAAAAGATGAACGACACCATATCCCCATTTATGAGTCACACAGAAGGTTCTTGTACTTTAGAGCAGGTTTGAGGCACTATCAATTTTGTGCTGTGCCCTTTGGCTTATCTACTGCACCCAGGTCTTCATAAAATGCCTACCCCAATGATAGCCTTCTGCACAAAGGGAATTCAGATTTACCCTTCCTTAGAGATTTGCTTCATTCAGGCAACAAGCCTAGAAAAACTCAAAGCAAACCTGCTTTATACCCAACACTTACTATCCTCAGTGGGGTTCCCCATTAATACCCTAAAATGTCAAACTCCACAACCAGGATTGTGTTTCTAGGAGCCTTACTGGACTCACCTCTTCAGAAGGCTTTCCTTACTCCAGACAAGCTTACCTTCCAAAACCTTTACTTCAGAAATATCTTGGGATAGGACATACCTCACAGCCAGAGAGTATCTCAGGGCCCTGGGATACAGGGCCTCTTGCATTCTTATAATCCCTCTGGCCAGGCTGCATATATAAATACTGCAGAGGTATCTCAAAAATATATGGTGCCAACATTCACAGTCTCTCACCTTCAAAATAAAACTGCTTCCTTGCCTCAGGAAAGAGTTTCCCTGGTGGGGCCAAGCATGGTCCTACAATCTAGGCCTCACCTTCAGGTTCATCCCTCAAGACTACCAAACTATGACAACAGATGCATCAAAAATAGCCTGGGGAGCACACTTCAATCTCAAGACTCAAGGCAAATGGAACTCCAAGTTCAAAAATGAACACATCAACCTATCAGAACTTATGGCAGTCCAAAACAGCCTTACTGCCTTCCAAAAGAAATGGAAACTTGGGGTCCTTCTGGTGAAGACAGACAATTGTTTATGTGAAACATAAACAAGCAGGAGGCCATTCTTACCCCCTTTGTCATATAATCAGGGAACTTTGGGAAACAGCAAACTCCCTAGAGCTGCACGTCATGGCACAGTACCTACTAGGACAAACCAATCAACTAGTGCCTCAACTAGGCAGGAGCCTGTTAGACCCCCATGAGTCATAACTGCATTGGGAAGTATTTCTCAGCATAGATGAAAAATAGGGAATGCCACAGATAGCCATTTTTGCCACCAGAGAAAATGCTGATTTGAAAAAGTTTTGTTCCAGGAACAAAATGAAGCCAACCTGGAAGACAGATGCTTTTTTTCTTTCCTTGGACAGGCCTACTTCTTTATGCCTTCCTCCAGTACCACTGCTGCTCAGAATATTGCTGAAAATAAGGAATGCGGGCCAAAGGTCTGATAGCCCCAGATTGGCAAATACAGCATTGGTACCCTCTATTACTCAGTCTAACCAAAGGGAACCATGGCAGCTACCACAGAGAGAGGACCTGCTAATATAGAACAGGGGCTGAATAATACAATCCAACCTGCACACACTCAAATTGACAGCTTGGATGATACCCTGATCCTATGTAAGGGGTCTCTCTTTAACAAACTGGTCCCAGACATTCTAAAAGAGGCCAGGAGACCTAGCACTAGAAAGTCTTACTCCACCAAATGGAAATGATAAATTCTTTGATGCAGATAGAAGGGACAAAATCCTTGTAAGGTCAGATCCCTTTCATCCTGTCCTATTCATCCAGACTTTTTAAAAATGGTCTCTCCTACTCCATTATAAAAATCCAAGCTTCAGCTGTTTCTGACTGTATGCCTTCACAACCTCCTCTCTTTTCACTTCCCAACATTTTTTGAGGGTGGTTGTCCACATTAGGCCTCCCAGGAAACCTCCTGTTCCTCCCTAGTACCTCAATTTAATTCTGGAGAAGCTCACCCTCCCTCCCTTTGAACATGAACACAGCATTCCTACTAGCCATTAACTCAACCAGAAGGTTGTCAGAGCTTCAGGCCCTTATGTATGTGGAACCTTTCATCATATTCCTTTACGCCTAAGGTGGTGACAGAGTATTCTTTAAACTAGACCATACACTTGCCTGCATTCTTTCCTATCCCTCAGAACAAGCAAGAAAGGATCTGCCATTCTTTGAACATGCATATGCAACTGCATTACTACTTAGACAGAACTAAATGTCAGGAAATCAGACAAACTTTTTGTGGACTTTGCTAGTAGCTCTCAGGGGAGACCAGTTTCAAAACAAGCTACTTCCAAAGACATCTCCCACTGTATCTCTCTCCGCTACAACCATCATGGTAAGAAGCCTCTTGATGTTGTGAGGACACATTTCACCAGGTCTACTGCTACCTCTACTGCCTTTGTTTAAGGGGTGGCCACCAAGGAAATTTTGGTCCTCTGTGCATACCTTTGTGATGATGTAAGGTATTGCCAGCTATGCCAGGAGAAGTAGGGCAATAGATGTGTAACATATGCCAGCGCAGCTAGCTGGAATTTTGTAAAGAATTATGTCATTTGTATATCAAACTGGTTTGTACAGATGCTTGTGTTGAAAATGTATTTGTATAGTTGCTTGTGTTAAAAACATGTCAACAGTGTGTCCTGATGGACAAAAAAGAAATAAGAAGTTATGTACCTACCATAACGTTCCATGTTAGTTGTCTTCTTCTCGCCTTCTTTCTTGCTGGTTGGGTTCGGAGCCGGTCCTCGGCTCTGACTCGGCCATCTTCAAAAGCTCGAGAGCTGCTTACTGGCTCAAGGCCCCCCCCCCCTATGTCCCATGATGCCTGGTGCTAGATACCCAGATCCCGTTTGGTAACCTAACTACAGACATAATAATAATAATAATAATAATCATGATAATACAGTAAATGTAGCAGGATACAGGAAACTACTGGAGAGACTGACAGTCAGAAGTAACAGCCAGAGAAGACTCAGCCAATGACAAAGAAGCCTAAGGAACTCTTCTCAGTCTACTAGGATAGGGGGATGGAGGGTGGGATGCAAGAAAGAAGGTGAGAAGAAGACAACTAACATGGAACGTTATGGTAGGTGCATAACTTCTTAATGTTAAGTTGTCTATCTCGCCTTCATTCTTGCTGGTTGGGACAGCGTCCCTAGCACCTCAATCCTGGGTGGCTCATTGGAACAGACTTTTCAGAACAGTGGAACCAAAATCAGCTCTGCTTCTGGAGCCACATCCAGTTTATAATGTGAAATGAAGGTATGTGGATTAGCCCATGTAGCTGCTGCACAAATAGTTTCCATTGGCAATCTGGCCTGAAAAACCACAGAAGTAGCTAGAGCTCTGGTGGAGTGACCTTTGGGTTTAGCAGGAAGCTCTTTATTTCTTAACTGATATATAAAGGTAATAGTAGAAGTCAACCACCTAGATAAGGTGACTTTTAACACCGGTATGCCTTGTTTTCCCTCAGCGTAAGACAGGAACAACTGGTCTGATTTTCTGATTTGCTTGGTTCTATGCAAGTAAAAGCGTAATTGTCTATGGACGTCCAGCTGATGTAACTTGTATTCTGCCTTGTTGGAATAATTTGGAAAGAACACAGGTAGTTCAATGGACTGATTCAAATTATAATCAGAAGTAACCTTTGGAAGAAAGGAAGGGTTAGTCCAAAGAGAAACTCTATCATTGTGAAAAACTAGGTAAGCAGGACGAACACAAAGAGCCTGAAGTTCAGAAACTCGTCTGGCCGACGTAACTGCGACCAGAAGAAGGGTTTTCCAAGAAAGAAACTTCAAGGAACAGGAAGCTGCCGGTTCAAAGGGGGGCAGTATCAGGGAAGCTAGAATCAAATTCAGATCCCACAGAGGCGGGGGATCTCTTACTGGGGGCCTGTGTAGAATGGTCCCTTTAAGAAAGGCTTTACAAAGCTTATGGGACATGATGCTGGAATCGGATAGGCCCGTATGAAAGTTTGAAATTGCAGCTAGCTGAACTCTAATCATGGCAGAAGAGGATCCTGTTCGAAAAAGTTCTGCTAGAAATTCTAAAATATGGTGCACAGGGGCTGAAAAGGGATCTATCTTCCTGTTCTCTGCCCATAAGGAAAAACGTTTCCACTTGCTAGCATAAGTTTTCCTAGTGGTCGACTTATGCGAGGATAAGATGATTTCACGCACCGAATGAGAGATGTTGGGAAGCCTGGCTAAGGTCGGAAGTGGAGAAACCAAGCAGTGAGCTGGAGAGATTGAAGAGATTGGTGCAGTCCACCCGATTGATGGATCAGGAGTACCGGAATTGGGTCCAGGGCTGCTCCAGAAGGTGATGATGCAGGAAAGGAAAACAAATTTGTCAAGGCCAGTAAGGGGCAATGAGGATCATCTTGCATCCCAATGTGGTAGCTTTCTGAATTAGTTTGGGAATCAGGGGAAATGGAGGGAATGCATAGAGAAGTCCCTGGGGCCAATCGTGAACTAGAGCGTCTCTGGGGAGGTGTCCGGGGAGAGGAAGGAGAGAGAAGAAATTGTCGTACTTGCTGTTGAAGGTGGTGGCAAAAAGGTCGCAGCAAGGTTGACCCCATTTGCGGAAGATTTTGTCTGCCACAGTCTGATTGAGAGACCACTCGTGAGGCATAAGAATTGCTCTGCTCAATCTGTCTGCTATAACGTTGGACTTCCCAGGGATGTGCGCTGCTATCAGAAACCGTTGGGAAGAGATCGCCCACTGCCAAAGTCTGAGTGCTTCTCGACATAAGAGGTACGACTTTGTTCCACCCTGCTTGTTGATGTACCATACCACTGACATATTGTCTGTTTGAATTGCAATGGTCCCGGTGGGAAGAGAGTTCTGAAGAGCTTGCAACGCTAAAAGCACGGCTCTCATCTCCAAGACATTGATATGCAGATGATACTCATGAGGCTGCCAGGTGCCTTGGACTGTTCTGCCCTAAAAATGCCCCCCCTCCCCACCTGATCAGTGAGGTGTCTGTGGTCACTGTAGCTACTGGAGGAGGAAGAACGAATGGTCCGCCCTGGTGTAATGATGGGGAAACCATCCACCAAACAAGTTGGTTTTTGCATAACTATGTGATTATTATCATGTGAGACATTGGGAGTTGCTGGAAGGACCATTGTGTGAACAACATCCACAAAGAATCCTCATGTGAAAACGTGCAAGGAGAACTAGTATTATAGCCGCTGCCATAAGACCCAATGTTTTTAGGACAAATCTGGCCTGAATCTTTTTGCAACCTAATAAGACCTGCACATGTCGTCGAATGTCTAACACTCTGTCTGCTGGGAGAGTCCCTGACATGTCCTTTGTTTTTAAATTTGTGTCTATAAAGTTGATAGATTGACAAGGCAACAATGCAAACTTTTCAAAATTTATTGTGATGCCTAGAGTAGAGCACGTTTGGATGGTGTAGTCTCTGGCTAGCAGCAGGTTATGCCTGATGGTTGCAGTAAGGAGCCAGTCGTCTAAATATGGAAATATCTGGAATCCTTGCCATCTCGAGTGAGCGGTGACTACTGCCAATCATTTGGTGAACGCCCTGGGGGCTGTGGTGAGACCAAATGGCAGCACTCTGAACTGATAATGACTGGCTCCCAGCCGGAAGCGGAGGAATCTTCTGGAGCATCTGTGCATTTTGATATGGTAGTACGTGTCCTGAAGATCTATGGAGCACATCCAATTGTCCTGACCCAGAAAGGGTAAAATGGACTGTAGCGTCACCATCCGGAACTTCATTCTTTGAACAGATCTGTTTAGTCTGCTGAGATCCAGAATGGGTCTTCAGTCCCCTGTCTTTTTTGGTACCAAAAATAACCTTGAGTAAGTTCCGGATCCTTGTTGGTCTGCTGGGACTGACTGGATGGCTCTTTTTCTTAGCAGTTTTGAAATTTCTTGAACTGCTTGATCCCTTAGATTGGGTGGAACATCTGGAAGAGATTTGTTGGAAAAGAGTGGAGTGCAAAAGAAGGGAATTTTGTAGCCTTCGGATATGATAGAAAGTACCCATTTGTCTTGTGTTATACTTTGCCAGGATTTTGGGTACAGCGATAATCTTCCCCCAACTGCCTCCAAAGGTGGACAGTCGGGCAGCACTTCAGGGATGCTGGAATGGCTTGTCAGAGAAGGATTCTCTTTGGCCCTGATTTTGTGGACCCCCCCCCTGCCCCTAGGGGGGCGTCTATTGTTGTTCCCTCCGCTGTCCCTGGAGGGGAACTCTCCACGTGTGTCAGGCACGGCTCCCTGGGATTTCCGGAACCACATCTTCCCACTCTTCTGACCCTTGGGAATACAGACTTGAAGGAGTGGAAAAACGGACTCCAATGGCAGAGAGAGTCTTGCCTTCCTGCTCACACCTGGTAAGGGTATCCTTCACCTGTGGTCCAAACAGAGCAGAACCATCAAAGGGGGTGTTGGTGAAAGACATCTTGATGGGTTCCGCAAAGTTGCATAACCGCATCCAAGCGTGTCTCCTCAAAGCCACACCTGTGCCTGCAGCCCTACTCACTCCATTGGCTGCATAAGAGATGAGCTGCATGGAGGAGTTTACTACAGAATTTAGAGTCGCCAGCTGGGAGGCAATCTTAGCCTGAGCCCCCGCAGCTAATGGATCTTGAAGGGTATCTCCTAGCTCTTTAAGGAGATCCCTTTGAAGGTGGGTAAAATGGCACAAATAGTTCAGAGACCTCATGGAAAAGGTCACTGAGGAAAACATCCGCTTCCCATATCTGTCCATCATCCTAGATTCCTTATTAGGGGGAAAGGACAGATGAAGAAGTTTCAGCCAACTCCTTTTTAGTGGCCGCTGCTACCACCATGGCATCCATGGGAACACCCTTGGTCAGAAATTGCTTGTCTTGAGGGGCAGTGATGAATTTTGTGGGTCTACGGGGAGTTGGTTCCATTGAGTCTGGAGCTGACCACGCCTTTCCAGCCACCACCGACATCAGTGGATCGAAAGGCGGAGACACCCAGGAGGTGGAGGGTCGGGAACCAAACGCGTCCAGGAATACCGACTCATCCTTGGAAGGGTTAAGGGTAGTCCAGTTTCGCCTCTGCCTAAGGATTTCAAGGATGTCTGAGAAGGAGACGTCCTCAGAGGGGGATCTCGGGGACCCTTCCGACTATCCAAGTCAGTATTTGAAGTGACAGACTCAGGGGAGTCAACATGCCTCCTCTTGCATTTCCTCTTTCGAGGGAGCTCCTCTGAATGAATGGGGGAGGCCTCAGAAGAGGAAGATCCACCCAATGGGGTGCCTTGGAGCGCTTGTTCCCCACGCTTGGGGTCTGGAGGAGGGGCAGAGGCAGGAGCAGGCACCATGGGGGGAGGAGCCGATGAGGCTGACCATGAGGCTGTCTCAGATGCCAGCACACTCCTCATGACCTCGAAGGCACCCCTTCCTGATACCAGAGAAGGCTCCAGCTCCAAAGAGACCGGAATCCTTCCCGGCACCGAGAGAGAGACAGCTCCAAAGCTGATGTAGGAGCCGAACTCACCTGCTCCAAAGCTCTGAGAGGGAGAACGGGGTCAGACAAGGGTCTGATGCCACTCGCCCCCTCAGAGCCGACGAGGGAGTCCCGGCACCCAGATCCCTTCAAGGACGGCACCATGGAAGAGATCGGAGCCGACGACAGAACTGAAAGGAGAAGTATCAGCACTGACGGACCCACGGTTCCAGCCACAGCATGCTCCAGCTCCAAACTCAAGGGATGAGTCGAAGGAGGAACCATCGGAGAAGTAGGTAGAGCCGAGCCCTGATGAGGGGGGCTGGATAGCATTTTTGCCAGGGCCTGCGACTTTAAAAGCCTGCTCACCACTCTCTCCAAATCATGGTCAGATAACCTAGATGACCGAGAAGAGTGGGACCGATGACTACGCTCAGACTGCAGTAAGGGTGACCCTGGAGCTGAGTGTATCGACTCCAAGGATGGTGACCTGGAGCATTTTTGACTCCCTGATGGTTCGGACGGAAGAGTTGGGGCCGACTGGGAGATAGGTACTTCGGCTCCAGTCGGAGCTGAAGTTGACGTAGAGATAGGTGATTCGGTTCCAGCCGGAACTGAAGTTGAAGCAGAAGCCATACTCTGTGATGGCTCTGAGCTGGGAGCCGACGGCTTCGATGGCCTAGAAGGTTACACTGACTGAGTCTTGGCCGGTGATCCTTCAAGTTTAAGCAAACCCCTAAGGATAAGCTTATTTCTGTGCTCCTGCAGGACTCTTGGACTAAAGGCATGACCCACCAAACAAGAGTCTTGCAGGTGTAGGGAGCCCAAACAATAAACACAAGAAGTGTGACCATCTGTTAGAGACATTTTCTGACAGCATGAGTCACATTTTCTTGAATCCCGACACTTTTGTGTCTTTAGACATTCCTGTGAAGGAAAATCAATTACAAAGAGCAAGTATAAAGGAGAGTAAGTAACTGGAAGAAAATATACACAAACCACACAAGTTACCACACCCTAACAGCACACACACACACACACACACACACACTATATATAAAATAAGACCTACAACTACCACAGTTTCTAATGAACTTTGTCTACCTTAAAAAATAAAACAATGATAAGCCTCTAACTAAAACGGCTTACTTTGAAAAGGTAAACAGGAGTGGGGGAGGAAGAGGAAAACTCTCTAAGGAGAAAACAAGTTTTTAAGGGGGGGGACACTAACAAACTACCATAGAACCTACAGCTAAGCTATGACAATAAGCGTATATTCAGTAAAGTACAAAAAAGTCCTAAATATAGTGAATAAAGAGAAAATATACGACCTGAGCCAGTAAACGCAACCTCGTAGCAGAAGCGGCAAACGAGATCTGGGTATCTATCGCCAGGCATCATGGGACATAGGGGGGGGGGCTCGAGCCAGTTAGCAGCTCTTGAGCTTTTGAAGATGGCCGAGTCTGAGCCGAGGATTGGCTCCGAACCAACCAGCAAGAATGAAGGTGAGATAGACAACTTAACATTATACATTTATATCAGACTGTACTTTTGTAAATGTGATACTGGAAGAGAAGAGGTTAATCTCAGTCCATCTAACTTTGAAAAATAGTAAGAAATTAAATTAATGTAGGCCATAAATATTGTATCTTACAGTTCTGATTACAGCCAGAGATGAAATGTCTATGCAGACAATGGTTTATTAGCTCCTGTAGGAAGAGTGGAACATCACTTTCCATTGTCAGTGGTGAGGATTCAGGGTCCTTGATTACTGGCCCATAGAAGGAATGTCACAACTTTCACCAAACATTACCATCTTCCTACCTTTTCCAAGTTCAGAGCAGGATTTGCCACTGCCATTTTGCAGGTCATCCTTACCTGTCCTTAATCTTACCATCCGCCCTCCTTTTCTGCTTTTTTGCATCATCCCAAAAGTCAGGACTGCAACAATGAAACATTAAGAACATAGTACAGTTATGTACACTTACTATAAATGTAGATGTTTGAGTGTATTCACTGTTCCAGTATTCTTTCCCCTACCTCCTTCCCCTTTGGCCTATGGGATAGGCTAGGACATTAACCTTCTCAGTCAACCCCCTTCCTCCTTCACACTTAATCTGAAATAACAGGTCCCAGACTTCTGGCCTCAAGGAAACACTGGGGGGACTCCTCCTCCTCATTGGAGGCAAGAAAGTGCTGAAGTCATTTAGCCATCCTACTCGCTTTGTAACGTAAAGTAGTGATGTAGTATAGGGCATCCCCTAGCTTCAAGAGGAGAGGGAAAAGTCTGTTTTAGTCAAGCTAGCTATGGGCTTCCAGGGCGGGAAATACCCACAAGTCATAACTGCAAAAGTAAATATACTCAAACATCTATACTTATGTTAAGTGTACACAGCTGTACTTTCTTCATAATAATTCTGTCAAGCTGATCAGTAGATAATCAGTGAAACATCCTTAGTCACTTATTTCACAAACTACAAAACATTTTCTGCTTGCTTTGTTCTTACATCTGCAGGTACTGCAGTTTTGCTAATTTATTGCCTGTGATTTTAGGTGCCAAACTAGTTTACTAGTACATGAGGGTAACACTTCTTCTTGACCACAGTTAAAAACCGTGATTCTGATTTCACTTTTCAAAATCATTCAATTTCTTCAGTATATTCCTGCGTCTGGGTAACTAGCTTCTAAACTTTTTATGAAAGTGTCACATGGTATTGGTCTGTATGACAGCATTAGCAGTTCCAGAATGCATCAACTCTGGTTACTAGGGTTATACTATGCTAACACCACTAGAACCCCTATTAGGCTATCTGTGCATCTCCAAGTGTATCCCATAATTGTTTTATGCTAGAGATTGTTATATATGCCAAAATGTGGACAAGTACGTATTTGTACCTTACACCTCTTTAGTCTACGTTCTTCACTCACTTCCTTACTTCTAGCAGTTTATCTCCCATGGCTTTCTTTCTAAATATACCTTAAGCCTGCTTTTGCCTCACTTCATATTGCAATTCTTGTTTGTATTGTAATAACTTACTTTTAATTTCTCTATAAACTGGCTAAAATTTCTCTGAATATTAAATCATTATCATATAGCTTGCATCTGTTCTTAAATGCTTTCATATTATGTCTAATTTGGTTTAATTATTTAAACTGTACATGTTTTTGCATTATTTTTGAAGATTATTAAAATAGTTTGTAATAATTTGTAGTTTTCTGCCAGCGCCTGCAGTGAAAATGGGCTCCTACCCAGTCAGACTGTCTCAATAATCAGACATCAGTCAGTCAGTCAATCAATAAAGGGTGCATGGTGGGTTGGGAATAATTTAATGGCTGTCTCTGTCCATCAGAGACATAGGCACCAGACCTGGGGTAAATTTCCATTTTCCCAGACACTAGACTAGTTTCCTCTTAAAGAGGGTTAGAGATGGGCTGTACTTCACATGAATGGGATGCTTATTATGGAGAGTGGAAATTCTCCGAGATACTTAGCTATCCCTCTAACTTGTCCTATTTATGTCATAAGCAAAGTTAAGGTCCTTGGATCTAGTAGTTCTGATGCTGTTTCTTTTGCATATATGCCGAAGGTCCAGCCAAGTGGGATTCATGAAGGCCTTGTACACCAGACACAGATGGACTTTTAGCACTCTGTAGGAAACTGAGAATACAAATAGGCTTTTGAGGTGATCCACATAGGATACTGTGTTTACTCTAAATTCTTTTTGTGAGGAACCTTTGTAGATGTTCCACTTGTTGCATATGGCTGGTCAGATACATATTGAAGGGGCATTATACTCAATGATGGGTCTAATTAGAACTAACTACATTGGCATGATGACCACCCTGGACCTAGATACCATGATCTTAGTTGTAAGTTTAGTAATGTAGCATGATTTTCTTACTACTTTAGACCAAGTTGGTTGAAAGCCAGGGTACTATCTGTATGTGTCATCAGATCCCTAACTACCGGATCTACTCTTACAGGTGTTTTTTAATGACATAGTTTCCTAGGGTGGTTAATTTTCAGAAAGGTACTATTATGCATTTCTTAGCATTAAGTTTTAAGCCATTGCTTTGGCACTAATTGTTTGTCTCTGTCATATCTTCCTGTAAGCTTTTAGTATCTTGAGGGGATTCAATGACTGTTCCTAGTTTGCAGTCATCTGCAAACTTGTCAGCCAGAAGCACTTTACATTGACCTTGATTTCTGAGAAGTAGATGCCAAAGGGGAGCAGCCCCAACACAGAGCCCTGATGGACTCTACTGGTGACTGGCCTCTTTTATGTTGGTGGTCTCACCAATCCTAAGTTCTTGGATCCTATCAGTGAGCCAGCTTGCTATCTAACATATTATAAAGGGGTTTACAATCAATTTACATGAGTTATTAATAATGCCTGTGTGGGGTATAATGCCAAATGCCTTGGTTAGGTCAAGGTAGGCAGAATGCACTATTTCTCCATCATCCATTGCCCTGATGACCTTCTCGAAGAGGTTCACAAGGTTTAGTAAGCAATGACATACCTTTGATTAAACCAAACTGGTTTAGATCTAGTGTCTGCAGGTTTCCTGTGCCATTGTTAAACATTTCCATGATAATTTATTTCATGGCTTTGCAAGTGACACTAGTCAGATAGGAATGTAGTTCCTGCGACCCATTGATGGTCCATCCTTGTGTAGAGGGATGACCATTGCACTTAACCATTCTGGTGGAACAATGCACAACTTGAAATTGTAGCTGAATAGTGACTTTAGTGGCCCTGTTAGGTCATATTTCAGGCTATTCAGAAGGTATCCAGAGATATTATAAGCAACCACTGAGGATGTGAGAGATTGCAGCCAAGACTTGCTTCCTGTTGATAGTTTGAGAGGTTATGTTTAATGGTATTTCCTGGGAGCTGGGTTGGTGGGAGTTGGGGGGGGGGGGTTAAAGTTGCAGCTGAATTTGTATGCTGGTAGATTTGCTATGTCTCCTGTTTCAGTGAATGTGGCTTCCTTAACAACCAGTTTGGCACACTATTGTATGTTGACTTTGAGGTTTGTGACATTGCTAAGAAGGCCTTATGGTTGTCCTTTGCCTTGGAAGCTATCATCACCTCAAAGGTGACTTTCTTGAACTTAATTAGCCCCTTATTTTTCTGTTTAGTGGGATATATTTTTTTCTTTTGTTGTATAACCTGCTTAATTTAGTGTTTCATCAGGGTGTTTTTTGAGTTTTTTTGGGCTTACTTCTGGTAGGTACAACAGCCTATAGGCAACCACTGACATGGCTGTACAAAGATTTTGTGAACTCTTCCATTTAGGTTGCAGTATTATCCAGGTGTGAAAGGGCTTGGAATTTTGACAGTTTATCGCTTAATAAACGGTAGTATGCGTTGGAGTAGTTCCCAGACATTACAGGGTTTACTGGGTTTACCAAACTGATTTTAATTTCAAAGGAGTCTGATCTAATCAGAGTGGATATGACATGGGGGGGGGAGGCAGTTGTGCAGCATTTTCCCATGTGTGTGAGTACCAGGTCCAATATGTTTCTACCTCTCATGAGGAAAATGCACAGTCTGACCTACGATGTGAGTGTTACAAACTCTGGGAATTTCTGTGCCTGCAAATTTGAGGATGTATAGAATTCTCAGTATATAGAAGTGTAGTTGAAGTCCCCTATGAGTATGGTATTTGTTTGAATAGTGAATGCCAACAGTAGGTCTAAGTATAAGCTATGGCTTTCATGGACATAGAGACCAACCAATAATTTGCAAGGATACGATATGGGATTTGCATGTGGTAATTTGCATGTGGAGAAATTCCAGTATGTCCGCCTGTTTAACTAACCTAGATGCATGTTCGTTTTTGATGTAGAGCAAGACACCTCCACCTTTAGTCCCTACCTTTGCAATTACTGTTGCAAATGTGTGGAAAGCACTGATGGGATGTTCTCTGCAGCTTTTAATTTGCTTATTAATTGCTGAAGTATCTGCATTCTCCATGGGGAGATGAGCTTGTAATAAGTGATGTTTCCTGTATAAACTTCTGGCATTGAGCAGTGACACCTTAAGGTTCCCTTGGATTAATTTTGCTATGTTGGAAGGTTTATAAGTTTGATATTTCCTAAAAAAGACTCTATGAGGAAGACAGGATTTTAGTCAATATTCAAAAGCCTAGAGGGGACAGGTGCAGACCATCATTGGCAAAGCGATGTGGTATGCTGGCCATAACCTCAGATGCTGACAAATATTGTATCCCCTTAGAATAACTCCAGAAGCTTAACCAGTTATAAAAGTCAGACATTTCTGTTTGTAATGTGGTATCGTCCACAGTGAAGTTTAAATGCCTCTCAGTGCTAGGGACATACCAGCCTTGGACACACATTCTTAGATGTAGAAATGTCTGTCTTTATATAGCCCAAGGAGATGCACCTTCATGGACTATTATTGAATCACACTGGTACATATGTAGTGTAATGTCTTTAGTTTGTGCGCAACTGGCAGATCCTGTGGACCTGGTGAGTGCAGCATTAGTATGTCATACAATGGAGTCCCCAATGACTAAAGTCATGAGTAATGTGCTTTCTTGCCTTATGGGCATTGTGTTTGAGATTTCACTGAATGAGGATGTATGTATAGTTTCTGTCATGTGCTTTTGGATATGTTGAAGATAATTTCTTCAGGTTGAATGTCTGGAATTTTTTTGGGGTGTGGGAAGATTGCATTTTGAGTGCTTCAGCATAAGTTGGTCTATGTGTGTAGTATGAAATATGTCTGGTGGGTGTAGCTTGCATGTTTCTGTAAACCATATTATCTATGCTTGAGTCTGAGAGTATTGCCTCCAGTACCATTTTGCATCTACATCTGTCACATATATTAGCTTCTTTAAGAATTAGGTGGTTATTAGCAAACATGAGACAGACTTTTTCATTTTTCATTTTTGTGTGGTCACTGGCTGTGTGGTTGAGTTCTTTTGCCTTTTTTTGTGTGGTGCTACAATTGCTACATTATGTCAAGATGACAATGACCACCAAGCTAGCTGCAGAGAAATTGCAAAACTACATATCCATGAAGTCAGGTCATTTTTTTGGTGAGCTACAAGGATGTGTGTTGTATGAGGAGTTAATCAAGGGCAATGTAATTTGAGACTAGACTGAGCTATATAATCCAAACTATAAGGACAGTGCAGGGTTGGTTGCTCTCTGCTACTCCATGCACAGAGCAGTTGCTCTACACTAACCAAAACAGTAAAGTTGTAAAGTAGGAAGGCCAACGTTTAGTTTATTAATAAAAATAGAGAAGAGAAGGGGAACTAAAATAGAGTCTTGGGGTATTCCCATTGTAAATAGAGTGGGGTGAGAGAAAGAAGAGGCTGAGTTAACTTTGATGAATTTGTTAGGCAAGAACTATTAGAATCGTGTGCGGGATCTGTTACTAATGCCAATGTTCAGAAGAGAGAGAGAGAGGAGTTGGTGGCTGATTAGATCAATGGCTTTTGTGGGGTCATTGAGTATTGCTCCTGTCAAGTTACCTTTGTCCATGTTGAGGAGAATGTCATCAGTTAGGCACCGAAATGCTGTTCTTGTACTGTGACTTGTCCAGAATCCATGCTGTGTTAGTGTTAGGATATGGTATTGATGAATATAGGTTGAGAGATGGATATACATGTTTTTTTTTTCTAGCACCTTGCCAAGAGTGGTTAAGATGGAAATGGGACAAAAGTGTAAGGCATTTTGAGGTTTAGATTGTTTGGGCAAGGTGCTAATGAGTGCTGTTTTCCAGATATTTGGTGCTATATATTGTGTCAGGTAAAGGTTAAACATGGTGAAGTGACTGGATTATAAATTTCCAGCAGTGGTAGATGATAAACCAGGGAAAAATGTGGTCTGAAACTTGGGGGATCTGTAAGCATGTTTTCAAGTAGAAGTGTTTTGGTTTATTAAGGAGGGACATTTACTTGGATTTGAGATGGTTTGATTTGCAACAGCATGTAAGTTGTTTAGCTAAGTTCTAGAGTGTGGTAAAGGTAGCACAGTTGTTAATGTCTGAGTTGTTTTCTGAGACTGCCAGGCTTTTCCTATGGCTTGATGAGATATTTAAGTTCTTTGTTGAGCTATGGGGTTAGCTCTTGTTTAAAAATATGTTTTCCCATGGGGAAAACTTGTCCTGGAGTTGGACTGTTTGGGTTAGGGTTGTACCAGCTATGTTAGAATGCTGAATGTTCAATATGGTAAATCAGTTAAAAGTTGTCAGATTTTTCTTCAGTTTTGTGATATTTTGCATGGATTGAAGTCAGAAGGAGATCAGTTTGGGAGGAGATTTTACTGACAGATTGCAGCTCTAAAAGATGACTAGTGAGTAATCACTGAAGGGAGGGGGAAGACTGGAAATGTTTGACATAGTTGATGGTTCATTAGTGATAAGTAAGCCAAGAGTTGAAGGATTGTTGTATTTTTGGCAGGTAGGGTCTTTGACTAACTAAGAGTTCCTTGTTATCTAGAAATTTAGACATGTCATAGGTTCATAGGTTGGTACTAGGCTATCAGCTTTAGGGCCTATACAAGCCTAGCCATAACAATTCCCTGGCTATTACTTCCCTGGTCCCCTGCCTAACAGGGCGATTGAAGTGATCCCTGGAGTGAATTTCCTATTTCCCGTCCAATCGTCAAGGTTCTTTTTGAAGTGGGCCAAAAAGGCGCTCAGCTTGTCATGTATGGGCAGTCTATTTCAGAGTATGGGGAGTCTCTGGGTCAGGAACCTATCCCTCCAGCATGTTTTGTTCAGCATGTCATTTGAAATGGGACCTGAATAGTTAATGTTGAAATTAGCCAGGCGAATGACAGGTTTGCTTTTGCAACCAAGTCCTTTCTTATTGAAGTCAGATGAGAAATTTCCAGAGAGTAGGGAGTTGAATTTAGAGAAAATGAGAACAGGATGATATGCTACTGGAATAAGTAATGGATTGCTTTTCCTTGACTTGTAGAGTTTTGGTAAATAGTTAGTATGTCTTTAATTGGAGGGCTGAAGAGGGAGGAGCTTGGATGGACAGCAGTATGTATAAAGTTGAAAGCCCAGGAACTGGCTACAAAATTGGGGGTGGAAGGGGAGTGAAGTGAGCAATACCTCCCGCAAGCTGGAGTCAGTCACTACATGCATGATTGGAAGGTGTAATGTCAGCTCATCTGTGGTCCTGATCAATTTAAATAAACTTGGGCAACTGATATGTAAAAGTTGTTTCTAACTAAGATAGTCTAGTAAAGGCAGAGCAGCAGAGGAGTGATGAGATAGCAGAAAAACACCCCAACAGTCAGAGTCGTTAGGCAATACCTTGTCATAAACTGTTAAACTTTTGGAGAGTATTCTAGCTTTCATGCTATTCCAGAATTAGTTGTCACATGGTTTGCTTATTTTTACAAATGGTAATGCAAACAAAAACAACAGTCAGAGGCAAAACTTTTATCACTGAGAGTGCAGAAGCAGTCTGAATCAAATCTTATTGGCAGACCTTATGATGAGGAAGAAAGTACTCATCACCTTCTGGAGAATATGCGAATGATTGCCATGTTAGGAATGTGCTTCAGCCAAAGAGATGGATAATAAAAGGTAAGCACTGGTCAGCTGGGTGTAACTGCACATGAACAAAGAACCTGGGTTTGTTTACTGGTATAAAGGAACCCATGTGATTAGACAGTACTACAGGCAAAGGTCCTGGGATTACTTTTTTTCCAGTGTAATAGCAAGTGGATATATATATTCCAAGTGTATAAAGTGATACTGTAGGGGAAAAGCCATGTGAAGGGCTAAAAGAAGGTAAACCATAGTACTGGTGAGCTGTCTTGAAACTGCAGCTGCTATAGATTACCTCATCCTGGTTGAGTCAAAAGAAACACTGCTAAAACAGATACTGCAACAGACATATTTATCTCTGCAGCTGTTAGGCAGGGATATTACTTGCCCAGACCGTCCATTCTATTCATGTGCATGAGAGGGATATATTTTCAGCTGCTAAAAGGCTAAGGTTCACTTTACCGGGAAAGAGGAGGATGGAGATAAGCAGGTGTCAGTGTTTAGTAGTAATGTCTTTGATGACATACTATCTTGGATGCATAGGTTAAGAGGTGAGTACTAGGCAAACAGTCTGCAGAACATTACATTCCTAGCCAAATCTCCCTATTTTGAAGTTTCATCCAGCCTCATTGAGGACAAGATAAGGTAAACTGGTAGATAATTTGAGTCTGCCCATCCAGTTATGTAGGTTAACCTTCAACGTGACAGTGGTGTTTCACTGCTTGACATATACTGGAAGTTTTTTGTTTTTAACACCTTTATTGTATTATCACTTAAGAAACAGGCAAACATACATTTATATAAAAGAAAACAAGCCATGGTAACATGTTCCTAATTACAAACATTTTACATCACATATTGTTTTGTATAACTGTCATCAGTCCAACATTACATAAATTGCTCAATTCCTTCTTTCGCTTAAATCTTGCTCCTCCTTCAAAACATTATTCTACCTATATTGTTCCCATAATTTACATTTTTTCTATGTAATTTGCAAATATTCAACTTCCAGTTCTTTTACCTGTTACAGTATTCAGTACTTGAAATACAGTTAGTTTGACTTTGAGTTCCATTTTCTAGTAATTGCTTTTTTTTTTTTGGCAGTCACCAAAATATATTTAGTAAGGCCTTACTATGTCTAGGCAATTCAGATCTTGTATCCCAGGTTATAAAAATAATTTCCTTGGTTACGTCCATTATTTCTGACAGTACTCTGTAGGGAATGTTTGAAGTCTGCCAACTCATTATACTCTCAAAACATGTTTCCAATTACATCTTTCTTCCCTATCACACTTCCAGTATTTGTCATATACTAAAGCTTGTTGCATATTTGTGAGCCATACAAATGTCCTCCGATTATTCTCTAGTCAACTGCTTATCTAGTCTGTCTTCCCAATTCTTTTCTAACCTCCGCCAATGGATTCCTGTATACACTGTGCAATATTTTATATACCTACTAATTATCCCTTTTTAATGACCACCTTTGTTCTAGATTCAGATAAAATCTGTACCAGAGCAGTTTCTTTACATAGGATTATCCTGTCCTTTTGTTTGCCTATATTCTGATGTCAATCCCTGATAGAGAAGACAATCTCTAAACTACAGTCCAAATCGGTACTTGTGCTCTCCCCATTCTATCACCCTTTTCTCTCGAGTTATTTGTTTCCAGTATCTTGGTTCCTTTGCCAGTTTTCAACAATAAATTCCAAACCTGTCTTGCCTATTTTCTGTACCCCTAATTGCATTTGTCCCTATTGGCAAAATCACATTTCTCCGTTCTTTAGCTGGCTTAGTTCTTAGAATACTTTCTCCTTCTTCGTGCATATAATATTCTTGTGGCTGTTGTTATTCTCCATAAGGATCCAGATCCAAAACCCTGATCTTTTGTTATTTCTTAAATTTTTCCATCTGTTTCATTATCATCCCATTCCACTTTGAATTATATCTTTCTGATTGTGTTTTTCATAGATTCATAGATTCATAGCTTATTATTTACTATTATTTTAGTGTTACGTATACGAGCCTTAATTATGTAGCTGTAAAACATCTCTTCAAATCAGGTAATCCTAAACCACCTTGTTCTGAAATAAGGATCATCTTTTCCCTACTGATAAATTCCTTAAGCTCTTTACTGATTACTGCCTCTAATTGATAAAATATGCTTGATCTGTATATAAAACTAAAGGGACTAAAAACATTTTCTCTGCCTCTATCTTGCTATCCATATCCATAAACAAGAGCTTCTAGTTTCTTAGTTTTTGTATTATCTTTTGTTTAGTTTTTTGCCACATAATCTAATCCTTTTTAATCCATACTCCTAAGAACTTCATTTTATTATGTCCACATAAAAATGGTTATTGCTGAACCAATAACTGTGTGGGTATATAGTTTACAACTATAGCCTTTGTATTATCTTCACTAATTTTATATCCTGAAAATGCTTGAAACTCTTTGAAGATGCCCCACAACACTGAGATGTCCGTTTCTTGTTTTATCAGGTACAAAATATCACCTTCTGAAAATAAAGACAACTTTTCTTGATTATCCATACCAATTATATCCTTAAATATCAGACTCCCTTATTTTCTTTTCCAGTGGTTCTAAATATAAAGCAAATAACATATGGGAACGAAGACACCCATGCCTGCTTCCTCTGTTCAGACACAGCATGTCAGAGAACATCCTTCCCACTTATATCTTTGCCTCTGATCCCTGACATATCCTCCTAATTAACCTTTTTGTTGTAAAAGGGAATGCAAATGTTTCCATTGCCTTACTCATAAAATCCCAGTTTACTCTGTTGAATGTTTTCTCTGTATTATGACCCATCAACAACAGTGGTGTTGTCTTACAATCTGCTTCCCTCTGGATTATCATTGTTTCATTAATGTTGTCAAATATTTGACCCCCTCCAAAAACACATTGATCCATATCTATCAATTTTTGCAATATCTTTGCCATTCTTTTAGCTGTAATAGACATAAACACTTTGTAATCATGGTTTAAAATTGAAGTCAACTTATATGAAATTAGATCTGATGGGTCTTTCCTGTCTTTAGGTATTACAGCCACCACAGCTTTCTGACATGTACTGGAAGTTTGTTACAGACATGAAAGATGCATTGGGATATGAATCGTTCATGCCAGTGTTTCTTATTTATCTACTGATGAAAGTTTAATTCCTTTAATTGCGTATTAGAGGTACCATTTATTCTGTGAAAGAGTAGGAGGTCAAAGAGGGTTTATCTTTCATGGCTCAAAAGGATATGCACAGATCTTCACAGAGGAGTATGTAGGAGATGTAGAACAGAGAGGGCTGACATTCTTTCTTGATAACTAAGATTTTTGAGGCCAGTGTTCTTTTTAGTTATGAAACTCTTAGATCTCTCAAGATGAGTGATGTGTTAAATTCATGCCAAAAGATGCATTTTCAGTAATGGATCTAATGAGATATCATTAAAGGGGAATTAAGACATCTTTAGATCTAGTGGAGATGCCTTTGGAAACCAGATGACCATGATAGAAGGCTTTCTGAACTACTGAAGAGACACAATGGTCATATGATAAGGAATTATCAACTAGAGTTCCTACATACCTCATGATAGTGTCTCATTGGAGGGATGTGCCACCTATATGGTATGTGAAAATGTCTTGAGTGCCAAAAATGAACTCTACTGCATTTTTCAAGATTTAATTTGAAACCATTAACCAATTATTAATATGGTCTATCCAACATTGAAGGAATTGTGAGTAAATGCTACAATAAATCACAACACCCAGTTTACAGTCATCTCCAAACATAGAAAACCAAAAGCCAGGAGTATTGGCTTGAAAGTCAGAGAAATAGATGGCAAATAGAAATGCCCAAACTGAGCCCTATGGTACACCACTGTAACTTTTTTGCTTTCAGAAGTGGATTCTATCAAACAGTTAATTGTCCATTGGACAACATAAATATATCTAGATTTGGCTACTATTTCATAGAAATTAATGAGTTTGAAGGGCAGAACCATCATTAGACAAAATTTGACAAATTGATCAAGATCCACGATTAAGAGATTTTCAATATCGATGTTAATGAGGTCCGAGATGATATGCTCTACAGCTTGACATATAAGGCTTTTGAGACAGATAGGCTTATAGTTACCAAGGTCCGTGGTCGGGCCCCCCCTTGAGTAATGGTATAAAAATGGCCATTTTTGAGGCTTCAGGAAAGTAACCTCTGTGTAGGCTTAGATTAAAGAGGTTAGGTATCTATTCAGGTAGACCATACTTGGCACAGATAATCAGGCAACCTGGTATGTTATTAGGTCCCATGGATGAGATATTCTTAGCTTTTGAGAAGGCCTTGAGAACTTGGTCCATAGTAATTAAAGAGGACATTTGGGATTGTGGGATCTGTAGAACAGCTGTAACTCTGAGTGATTGAGAATTACCCTAAATTTGTCAGCTAGTATATCAGCTAGTATATTAGCCATCACTTTTGGGTCATAGTGTGCAGTATTGCTGTGGACTACCTGTGAAAAATTTCAGACATTTGTTCTTAACTTTCTGACATAGATAAATAAAGATTTATAGTTACTTTTGGATTTAGTGCCTATTTTAAGTTCATACTCAACTTTATGCTTCCTAATGGTTCCCTTAAGCTCTTTACTAATTTGCTTAAGTGTGATGTTAAAGTAGGTAGAACAAGACCGTTTAAAAGCATTAAACATTTTCTTTCTCTTGTTATATAATTTATTTATATGGGTATTCTGCCATAAGGGTTAAGGGTTTGTTTTTAAATTTCGAATTATATTTGGTGGAGAGAGGAACTCTCGTCAACGCAACTATTTTGGTGTAAGTAGAAGTCCGAGACATAGCAGCTTTATCAGTGTAATACTCTGGAGGAAGATTTCATTGAAATTTATTTTGGTCATTGTATAACTGAAGAAGGGTTGCTTTTCAGAAGTCCCTAAACACAGATGTATTTACAAGGGAAGCACCATCAGCTTTAAAGGAAGTGGTCACTAATTTATGGCCTGTTGTAACAAGGCAGTATGAGCGTCTATATTACCTTATCATGCGATGAAAATAGAGAACGCTATTTCATCGTATCGATAATGTCTAAACCACAAAACATCTAACATACGGAACAGCAAATTTTTTCCTGGGGAAAAAATTCACTGCTCTGCAAAAAATAAATAAATAAATAACTTAAACACGAAGATAAGTGGGGGGCTTCGCCTCCACACCACCCGATGACCCCCCTACTTAAATATACCAAATACAAGATCACACTGTAGTGGAGGAAATGGCAAAGTCCCGAAGACGGGCCACCAAATTTTTTCCCTGGGAAAAAAATTTGATGTTCCGTGTCTTCGCTATTTTGCCATTTCGACAGTATCGAATCGACTAACTAGCTTTTGCTATTTAGTCCATTCAGTATGCTAATATAGATCCCAGTATGATATATACAGAGATGTACAGAAAGAACTTGATTAATGATATTGAGGCCCCTAATAGGAAGGTTAACAATTTGTAAAATTGTAAAAGAGAGTTAGCAGTTATAATGTTATGGAAGTATTGGGCAAGCTGACCTTTGGCAGTGTAGGTCAGTCAGTTTAATGATGGAGAGTTGAAATCGCCAAGAGAGTGTGATTTTGGCATCAAGAAGTTTATGTGTTGCCCTTTGGAGCTGACAGAAGGAAATTATATCCTTCATAAATACTGAAGCTCCCCCACAATTGCCAGTGAGTCTGAAAACATGGTAGGCGCTATACCCAGAAATAGGGGGAGTACTTGCATTGCTCTGAAATTGTCTCAGTAGCTATGCATGTATGAATGCATTAAAGTTGCAGGATAACTTCATGTTTTGATATATTTTTTTTTTTGGGGGGGGGTGTGTATCGCTACTGGTATTTAGAAGAGCTGCTTTAATGTGCTCTAACTTAGAACTTACTAAGCTGGCCTGTCCATCAGATGGAGACTGCCTAAAAAAGGGAGGCTTTAGCCAGAATGTGAGAGCCTTGGTAAGAGAGAGCTGTAGACCATTACTGGCCAAGCAGGAAGGCTTGCCAGCCATGTTGTGCCAATAAGATAAATACTGGATCCCACTAGAATGATACCAGCTGCCTAGCCAGTTATTAAAGCCAGTTATCATGTATTTGAATTTTTGCATCATTGTGAGTAGTGGCAAAATAGCTATTAATACCAGTGTCTTTCCTACTTTTGATGCAGGCATAGCAAGTTCAGTCATAAATTTCTGTAAGTCTTTATGTGTAGATGTGTCTAAGATCATTCATTCCCACATGAACCACTATCCAGTCATAGTCATATTTGTGAGGATAGAGAGATCTAAGATCCCTTTTTGTATCTCAGATCCTGGCTCCAGAAAGATAACCAACTGGTCCCCCATTCTTATCCAGTCTGGTGAGAGTGATGTCAATGTGCCTGACAAGACAATCATGTACCATGGTTAGATGGAAGTCTTAGTGGGCCTTAAGGGCTCGTAGACAGCACCTGTGAGACTCTTTGAGGTATGTGCAGTGGCTGTGGGTGTGAAGGATAAAAGTGGGTGAGTTGGTCTCTCACCTAACGTCAGAGGTTTCTGTGTCTTTACCCTGGGAAATACAGAAAGCGCACTTTTAACAACCTCATCATAAGTTAGTTTAGTGGAACTACTCTGGGGGGGGGGGGTCATGTACTTTCCAAATGTATTCTCCGGGGCGAAGTTAGTCTCCACATGAGCCAAATATTTACACCTCTGATACTGAATCATCGTGAGGTAGCAGGGAGCAGTTTTCAGTAAGCATGACACAGTTACTGCACTGCTTTATAATACCTAGTGATATCTGTCAGGCTACAGAAGGGGCAAGAGGTGAGTGAGATTTCATACTGGCCAGTCCAGAAGAAGAACAATAAAATAATTTGCTCGGTGATTGATGTAGTTCTTTATATGTGCAAAAACAGAACTGCAGAAGTGGCATAGATATGCAAAATCAAGAAGGTAACCAGGAGCAAGTGACAAACTGAAATCAGATAAATTAAATACCGTGCTTTCCTAGTTAAGCATCGGTATTTAATATTAAACAGACGTAGAGAGTAATTTGGGGAAATAAGAATCAAAGCTGATTGGTTATGGTACAGGAGAAGAGGAATGGGGTATTTGGAAAGGAGTGAAAGCAGCGATAGAGGAAGTAGAGTCCTATAAGGGGCTACGGTGCAGGCTAATTCAGGGACTATTAAAATGGAGAGTCTGAAGTGCTGAGGATTATGGAAGCAGACGTGGGTATCACAAAGATAATGTGAATGAATTATATCAAAGACATCTATAAAAAGGGTAAAACAATTGATATATATATATATATATATATATATATATATATATACATTATATGATATAACTTATGTAAGTTCAGGTCCTTCAGGAATCTGATGGAAAAAGGAAGAGCACCAAAAGATGAACAGCAGAGGCATTTCCAGTTTAGGTGAAATGTAAGTTGAGAACAAGAGTTTGATTACAGATATGGGAGGTAAGTGGCTAGCGGGTGACACCATGTGTGTTGGGGGAAGAGTGGTGCCATCTCTGAAAAGGGGGTTATGCAGAAAAGAGAAAGCATTTAGCAGTTAAGGTGTTAGAGAAGAGATGTGGGAAGAAAGAAGATATGAGGATATGGGAGAAGTAATTGAAAAATATATAGGAAGTGTGTGAAAATATATAAAAATGGCAGACTGTCCAGTATCAGTAGCTGCACATTCATCTGGATAATTTCTAAACCCTAAACGCTAAAGAAAGAAAAGAGAAAAAAAACAGACATAATTAAAAAAGAGGCAAGGAGGAGGGAGCTATGAGATGTACATTTAGAAAAGACAAACAGACAAGGAAACAAAAATGATAAGTCCAGGCAGAAGGGTAGCACATGCTTATTAAACCAGAAAGGTGAGATTTGAAATTCTGTTTTGGGAAAATCAAACAGCATGAGATAAGCTGGGCAAAGTGGAGTTAGCAACGGTGTTACTACCGGCCTGCGGTGTAAAATCAAAGAACACAAGGAACAAGCAAGTGGGGTAAGAAAAAACAGCAGCTGCAATCAAAGAGGAAAAATAGTATTAGGAAGGTAATAAGAGCTACGAACGTAAATGTAAGCTAAACCACAACTGGCAGGATTATATGAAGACTTGACTTTTTAAAAATATGAGAATCAGGTGAAGAGACACAATAAGTAAGGATCATTACCAATCATAAACAAAATGAGAAGAGTCGTGGAGTGGGGATTATGTGAGATGCCCTAGATATTAGGGCTGTCAGTGGGAACAGTGTTTGGAGACGATCCAGGCAAGGCAATAATAGTAGGTTACTTATGTAAGGGAGGAGTAACATTACGAGGGGGGAATTATGATGATCAATCAAAGAACAGGGAGAATGCGGAAACTTCTTCAAATAATTAACTGTGCAAGTCAAAATGGTATAAATTAATGATACAAATTAAATTGTTTTTAGTACATGTTGAAGGCTTTGAACATGATGTTTATGACAAGGTGCATCTTTAATATTGTTTCGTCAGTCTGTAATAGCAGATTTTTGCTTCCTTTGTGTTGAATTGTTTGTTGTCATAGTACCACTCTCTCTTTTTGACCTTGATTAGGGAAACTGCTTGCTTTTCCCTTCCATTACTAAGGATATAGAGACAAACATCTAGAAACATCTAGAATGAAGAGGATAGCTCTGTTGCGTGACATATGAAAAATAGCAAAAGAGTCTTGAGTAGTCTATCTGTAGCCTACCTCTTTTATTTATGATGTTGGTTTGATGAGTGTGTGTGTGTGTGTGTGTGTGTGTGTGTCTGTATCTCTCTCTCTCTCTCTCTCTCTATATATATATATATATATATATGTGTGTGTGTGTGTGTGTGTGTGTATATATATATATATATATATATATATATATATATATATATATATATATATATATATATATATATGGGTCTACTTCAGACCATCAAAATGCCAGATCATTGAATTGTAAAACATCGAGCCGAGAACAAAGAAAGCTGAAAACATCAGAGAGTCATTTTATTGAATCAGGAAACATCGAACAAGGTACTGTGCATGTCAGGTTGTACACAGTACTGTGGACTGGAGATGTCGCTGCAGTTATCATAGCAGCTTCTACATTTAAGAACTATGTTTAACAGAAATGTAGAGATTTTGAACATTTGCAGTGGAGATTGCGATAAGTGGGGATCAGGATATTTACCCTTACCCCACTGTAGTGCGATCTTGGAGTTGGTATAAATAATTTCCAAGGGTTGTGGGTGGCATGAAACAGAGATGTTATGTTGTTATATGATGGTTTTAAAGGTAGGAGGCAGTTTGAATGCAGCACTATCATAGTTAAACAGTTTCGTATACATGGTCCGATGTTTCCTGATCCCATAATGTGTGTCTTCAATGTTTTCAGCTTTTGTTGTTCTCAGCTCAGTGTTTTACAATTCAATGATCTGGCGTTTTGATGGTCTGAAGCCGACCCATATATATATATATATATATATATATATATATATATATATATATATATATATATATATATATATATATATATATATAAATATATATATATATATATATATATATATAAATATAGAAAGAGATACAGATACACAGACGTGTAAATTTGTCCTGTTTTTCCTGCATGCTGACATTGAGAACGGATATAATCATGTCATTATTTTGTCTGCCAAGATCCCAGTCAAAATTTTTTTTATGGTGACTGCCAGCATAATTCTGCTATTTCCTTCTCATTTCTAGTTAAAGTTTATTGCAGAAAATAAATACAAATGTGATTAGATTTCTATTATTTTGATTTTTAATTATTGACGTGTTTTTCTTGCTTGGTTTCTATATAGCAGTTATTAGTAGGGTCATTCTTTTTTCTTTATGGCAAAGTTTATCGGATCTGAAACATGCTTTGAGGTGAATGCACGCATTATGTTAGAGAATGCTTGCAGCTTCCTATTCCATAATGGGACTTTTGATGACTATCTTGTCATTCTGACCAAATGGGTATAGTTTGGCAAGGTAGTTAACACATAGTAAGTAATGTAGTGCCAGGCATCTAAATAAAACAAGTTTCAAACAGTTGAACACCACATGCAAGTACACCTTTACTATTCCTTAGACTTAAAGGTCAGGTCATCAAGCATTAACTTACTTCCCAGTAGCAAGGTACTCTTTGCACCAAGGCTGCTGTCTTTGTCCATTTTGCTTGCTGTACTGTCTGCTCATCAGTGTCTATGTCGGCTGAATTGGCTTAAGTATTAATTATCTCTGTTAGTGTTGATACTGTGCCTGGGATTCACCTGCTTCACTTCCTTTATCTTGACAAATGAGCAGAGACAATCTATTGATGTTCTAAGAAAGTAGGGAATAAGATGATAGACAGATGTTGCTAATGATTTGATGGTGTCAGTTTTTAGAAAGAAAATAGAAATGTGTCATGTGCCTCTGACCCTTGGACTGTACTTCAAAAACTAACCATAAATGAGGCATATGCTCATTTATGCCTGCGTATTACTCTCTATCCTGCCTTATTATCTTGCTCCATTTGCAAATGATCTTTATAACATAATTTCGACATGAAAATAAATGGGATTTAGTCCAAAGCTTTAATGTGTTTATAAGGGTCTAGTGGTAGATAGTATGAAAGTATTACATCACTTCTATAGCTTTTCTTGTGAATGCAAATAAGGCATTTTGTTGTAACGAGAATAAAATATGCATGTAGTATAGCACATGGATATACAACAGAAATTAATGAATGCTCGTCTTAAAATTAATGTAATTTAGCTTTCAGAAGACATGGGCTAACTTAGCATGGATTGATGCATATTACGTTATTTAAATGAAATCAAAAAGAATTCACAGTAATTATTTTCACTGTTTCAGGCCTGATGGGCTAGGTACAGTAACTGCACAGGAAAAAGAAAGATTTGAAGATATTAAAGAAAGACTACGCCTACTCTTGGAAAATCAGATAACACACTTCAGGTATCTGCATCTTTTTTAATTGTTTTCATAAAAAATAATCATGCTTCAAATTTTTTTCAAAGTGAATATACCTTAAGAGGAAAACATTACTTCAGACAAGTAAAATAATTAGTTGTCTTTAAAAAGGTGTATGTTTTCATCTTAGCCACCAGATGTGCATGACATTTCAAGTTTTAGATGTTGTAAATAGATGAACTGAGAAGTGTTTTCTCTAACAAATACATTTCTTGTCATTGCCTTTACTAATCATCAGACTTTAAATACAAAGTGAATTTGTTTATAGTGCTTATATTCATACCCAAATAAAGCTCTGTACAGCATCTTAAATATTTAGATACAGAAATGAAACAGCAAAACCTGAATTATTGATCTATGTATTTATTCACTCACATTTAAGTCTCATCATGGTATGAAGTTGCATTTTTAATTTTGTAAAGAAACTGGTAAGAGAAATAATATCAGAACAACGAAATGACAGTAAATGCAGTGGCATCAGATGTGTCTTTTTCCATCCATAATTAACAAACTGTCATCTTTGTTTATAATTATTTGGTAAAACAGTACTATATGACCATTTGTTGACTACTGTCTGTTAATGAAAATTATGCAGCTCACATACAAGAGAATTTGCAGGTGTTTTGAATTCTGTGGATAAAGCATACTGTGTACTACAAGAAAAACATAGTAAAATTTATCTTATCTACCAGGTCTCCTCATAGCCGAAATCTGATCACACCTCTTAACTGCTTTATACATATTAAAATTCATCCATGTTTATTTCATTTCTGCACTTTGCCACCATAACATTTTGTGATTATGTATTCATCACATCTATGTGTAATTTAAGTGAATAAGTAAGAAATATAGGTGTAGTAATTAAAACCAAGCAGTTATTTTTTACTATAATGAATGCAGCAAAGGCAAATTCATCTTAATTTATAATGAAGGGGCATTTCTGACTAGACACAATGATTTCACTTTGAATATAAAGACTTTAATGTTAATTTAATACTTTTTTATTGCTTAATTATATCCACTTTCTGGGAGGCTGTATAATTTATGTATCATTCAACTTTAATAATTTTTCAGAATGTACTCAGTAGGATTTCTGGATCTGAAAAGCTAAGCAGTGGTCTGGAGACCTCTAACACTAATTCAAAAGCCATGTCACCTACAGGTTAATGGAAAGTAACAAAGGGGTAAAATGTGTGGATTATATAAATATTCAGAAATGCAGTAGGTAGAAGAAACAAAGTACAGCAGCCAGACGTGCAGCTCCATTCAGGAATTGATTAAGGATCAAGCTGTTGCAGCTGATTAAATGTTATTTTGTTAATTTTGCGGGGGGTGAGGGTTACTGTTGAAATGTTAATATGCATTACCAACAGGAACAATACAAGAAAGGCTGATCTTTTGAGCTTCGTGCAGTTACATTTACCACATCTGTACAGAAGATAAGCACCAAATGTTTGTGCTCCCTGATATTTCACAGATATTTTTAAGAAATGATCTTTCTGTATTGCGGAGTAATTGTATCTGTGTGTTAAAGCGTGCTACTCTATAGCAGTACATCAAGGACAAGAAATCACAAGAGAAACAAAATAGCCAATATGATACGTTGTAAATGTGTAATACAGGTTTGTCATTATACCTTCTAATCCTGATGAAACATTGTTTGCAATCTTTAATGGAGATTCATTGAATGCGAACATTTCGACAGTAAGCAGAAATCTGAATAAAAGAACCTTTAAATTGTTGTGAGGATTCCAAGGTTATTCTTATGAAAAGTATGCATTCCGAACATAAGGCATGCATAATACATAGCCATTTAAATTGAAGTGCTACATTTGATATGAAGTAGGCTGTGAAATAGGAGTAATGAACTGTATCCCCTTTATAATTATTTTACCTTCAGCCACTTTAATAAAAGAACTAGACAGTTTATTGTCTCGCTTTTTTCACCAGTTTCACTGTTTCTGCTTCAATAACTTTGACTAAATCAGCAACACATTTACAGTGGAAATATATGAGATAGGTTTTCTTTTCCGTATTTATTTTTGTACATTTTTAGTTCAGATGTGGTGCATCAAAGCTGATGCCACATGCAAGTTATAAATGAAAATTAACCCTGCTCACTACAAGGATATATTTGTAATACTCACAAAGAGTTGTAGGATATTTGGACCCAAAGCAAACGTTTATAAATGCATTCCTGATATGCTGTTTGAGTGACCTTTGAGGCCTTTTGGAAAAGAATAAAGAAATTATCTGAATTTATTCTGTGTTACCTACTGCACCTTACAAGTTTATTTCAAATACCGGTCAAAGATTGCTAGGACAGCTCATAAATCAGAGTTCGTGATTATACTCATAGACCAAGACTTGCCCTTAAAGAGTCTCCCACCAGGAAATAGTAAGATGGCATAATGGTTAAGGTGTTTACCTTGGAGACACAAGGTGCATGGTTTGATTTTCACAGGGAGTAACTGGCTAGGATTAAAATGGCCCATAAGGGCAGTTAGCCTAGTACTAACCTATGAAGTTTATTCTTAGAAATTACCAGTGAAGCTGCATACTGAGCAAACGGTGGTGTTTTGTTTCATATTTTAGCTGTATGTAAAATGCGTTTTATTGCACGGTTCCCTTTCATAATGTCGCAACTCACTTCATCGAGTATGAAAACGGCATGACCCAAAACATCGTAAGTGCAGAAGTTCAGAGTCCCAGAAACCTTTCCTCTCTGGGAAAGTAACCCTTTGGCCACCATGGTGAACTTTGCCCTTTCTTACTGCAGTGCGATGTTGGAGTTGGTATATTTAAGTAGGGGGAGAGTGTGGGGGGCTAAGCCCCCAAACTTTGATGGATGTAATTTGCTACTGGTTGTGATTTTTTCTTTGGTGGCCTTACTTTCCCAGAGAGGAAAGACGATGTTCCATGACTTCATGCTTCTGCAGTTATGACGTTCTGGTCACACTATTTTCAGACTCGATGAAGTGGGCTATGACATTATGATAGTAAACCATATTGCACCCTACTGTTTTCCATGAGAAACATGAAACAGTTATTAATGGTATTCTTATGATGAGATAACGCATTTACACTAAGGTTAGCACCAACTATTTCATTGTTAAAGGGATTGTAAACATGATTTAATTAGTCACAGAGTACATATGTAGTTGTGAATATAATTTCTCCAGCTGATTTGCATGCCCAAAAGCATGAAGTTCAGGAAATTATTGCTTGGATACTTATTAAATATCTTCCAGTGTGTAAACAGTAACTGTTGTATATATGCAAAATAAGGCGTTGTATTCCTCTGCTGGACTAGTGGAAGATTTGTATGGAGGTATAAGTATTTCATCAGAGTGGGATGTTACCAGCCAATAGAAAAGATTGAATTAGGGGAAAGCCATTCTAAAACTGACTTTACATGAGCTTCAAATATGGGATAAGGTCACCAGTTCCACTGACATAGAGAAAAGCATGGACAGTGACCAATGTGATCTGAGCTGGAGGCTGCCTGGACAGAAGTGGACAGATGCAACTTTGGCAACTTGCATATTCTCAGAGGAGTATGTATAACAGCATACTCATGGCAATTGTTCCTGTGGTTGAATCCCTGCAGGGCTGTCATTAGAGGTTACTTCACATGCTGAAGTGTGTGTTACACCCTTCCAGATGTGTATGGTTTGCAAATGTCGGTTGTGTTATTTACTGTATATAGTGGGGATAGGGCTGCAAAAACAATTCCCTGCTGCCTGCCTAAATATTCTGCAGCCTGGAGGATTTTATCATCACTGGCATAGGAGAAGCTAGATTATTTCCCCCAAGGTGTATAACAGCTCATTTACTGATATTAGTCTCATTTTAATTTTTAGCAAATCAAAGTATCAGCACTTTTAGATGTGTATGGAATGCCTAATGATCTGCTGTAGAATAAATCTTTTAAGTCAGTTTAGTGTCATCAACAAACGTGGCATACCATATCTTCCTTGTGGGTGGAATAGCCATCTTAAAGATATTAAAAAATATCAGGATAGAACCGTTAGAAAAACCTGAAGTTATCTCACATTAGATTAATAAGTTAGATCCCACTTATATCTTCAAAGTACATCTGCTTAGTCATTGCCTTACCCAGTAAATCATGTATAAATATTAATGATAGAATGATGAATGACACTATTAGAGGCAGTTTATGTCAAGATAGATTTTATCTACACAGAGCTTAGATGGGCAGCTGAAAACAGTACCTTTTTCACAGTTCTGCAGTTTTCTTTTATTATTTTTTGGAAAATATTAAGTAGAAAGTAAATATCCTATCTAAAACAGTTTTAGTATACTTCTGGCAAAGTGAATACAAACAAATTAAAAGTTATTCAAGTATTTTCCTCTCAAACTTACCTTGGAGAAAACTTCTGGGAAGAAAAGCACCATGAGTAATTCCATGTACTCATGTTTTGACTCTTTCCCAACTTATAACTAATTATGGCCTCTTAACAAGAATTGTACTTGAAAATGGATGGATTTCAAGAAAATCTGGATAACCTCAAAGGAAATAGTTTCAGTCAAACAAATATGATAAAGAAACGTATTTGGTAGTAGCAATTCAAAATATCTTTCCTAAACATTTCTCTTATTGACGTGTATGGCAACTGCAAGACAATGTGTTTTGCTTCAACAGTTTACCTGCTTACAAAGTAAACTAGATGACCAAGAGAACAGAGAGAAAAAAGATGCAACATCAGAAAATTTGATCTACCATATGAAACTAAATGAAAAGATATTTTGCTTGTTATCCTCCAGAATTCTGAAGTTCCTTAACTTGCAAGGGATGTCCTCTAAACCAGTCAAGACACCAAGATATAATATAATATTCATTTAATTTCTAGACAGAAAACTTGTTTTAAAAAAAAACTGCCTGAGTAAAAATCCCTTTAAAAATTGGTCAACACAGTACAAGACTTGACAATAACTATTCTGCTAAAATAATGGGAAAACAGAAAAAAATATTTAAGTTAGTGAAGACAAATATTTTAAAAGTTCCTCAAGAAACAGAGTCTACTATCAAAGTGAAACAAGAATCTTTAACACCATGGAAGATGCCACATCCTTCAGAAAAAAAAAATAAAAACATAATTTCAATCACAAAAGACATAGACCTGACTTCCCTTACTTTAAAGACATCTCCAGAAACACCAACATGGGCTGACATTAAGAAGAAAAATAAAAAACTAGTAAATTATCAGATTTTTCATGTAAGATATCTATGAGCATGCCGAATGAATGAATAAACTCTGTTATTCTCAACATAAAATGGACATCAACAGTTAAACTTACAAGAGGAAGAAGCTATCTAATTCTGCAAACAGTTTTTATTAACAAGTTTAAAGTATTTACTTCACCTCTCTTAATATCCTTTTTGCTGCGTAGGAGCAACAAATATTCCACTGACGGATTTTTTGTATACTTTTACTCTCTATATAATTTTACACGTAGAAACTCTTAAGGATTATTCTTTGTTCCATAAATAAATGATCAGAATATTAAATCAGTATGTTGGGATAACATGTTGTGGTTGTTGCTGGTTTAACCTTTCTGATTGCCTGAGTGGCAGAAAATCCATGAGTGATGTCAGTCCATGGAGATTAGAATGATACCCCTGTTCAGTGGAGTCATAGGTGATGTCAGTCCATGGGGGTTAGACTGATCCCCTTGTTCAGTGGAGTCATTGGTGATGTCAGTCCATGGGGATTAGAATGATACCCCTGTTCAATGGAGTCATTGGTGATGTCAGTCCATGGGGATTAAAATGATACCCCTGTTCAGTGGAGTCATTGGTGATGTCAGTCCATAGCGATTAGAATGATACCCCTGTTCACTGGAGTCATTGGTGATGTCAGTCCATGGGGATTAGAATGATACCCCTGTTCATTGGAGTCTTTGGTGATGTCAGTCCATGGGGATTAGAATGATACCCCTGTTCATTGGAGTCTTTGGTGATGTCAGTCCATGGGGATACAAATACGACTCTGTCATTGTTCATGTTGGTGTGAATGACCTGAGACATAGCTCCCTGAACTACATGAAGAGAGACATGGAAGAGCACTCTGATCATGTAGTCCAGGCTGGTATGACCCTGATCCTGAGTAGCATCCTGCCCTCACCAAGAATGATACCTCAGTATAAAGAAAAAAATTATCAATTTCAACAATTGGCTAAGCTTCTGGTGTCATTCAAAGGGGATCCAGTGTCTGTCAGCCTGGGACAACATGCTCGACAAGCCGCATTGCTTCACAAGAGACAGCTTGCACCTGTCACCCCTAGGCTTTCGAATACTGGCCAAGGCTCTTGCTGCCCCCATAGTGCCTTTTTTAAACAAGGCTCAAAAGTCAAACCCACCTCTGTAAACAGCACAATTAACAAAAAACTGAGGGTTATGCTACTCAATGCCAGGAGTTTAAATCTCAAAATGCACGCACTCAAAGCACTCCTCAGTATGGAGAACGTCGACATCTGTGCAGTAACTGAAACCTGGTTCAAGGCTCCAGAGAGCACCTCAGCACTACCAGGCTCCAACTCATACCACACATTTCGGCCACAGAACACGGACCGAAACACAAAAGGAGGGGGTGTATCCATATTCATCAAGGATACCTACACCTTCAGATTAGTGGCGCATCATGATACCTCTGAGATCATCCATGTGCAACTAACATCGGGCAAAACTGCAGTGCAAATTGTGGCCTGCCTGCTACAGATCACCCTCCATGACCCAGGACCACCACTCCACCTTTCTGAAGACAGTGGAAAACATGAAGGTCCCACCAAACACCCTGATATTGAGCGATTTCAATTACCCTGCAATTCACTGGGAAAACTACTCGAGTATAAATTCCCAGGCCCAGCACTTCTGGAATTCATCAACTCAAATGCCATGGATCAGCTGGTAAACTCCCCTACGAGAGTTGAAAACATATTGGACCTGGTCATCACCAACATGGGCAACAGGTGTTCCACACTGGAGGTCAACCCGTCACTGGTTAGATCAGACCATAAACTAATAACTCTGGATGTCCACACCCCACCCCCACCCCCAACTAACGAAACCACAGTAAAAAAAATTTCTAAAGCAAACTTCACCTTGTTTAAGACAGAGGTGGTAAGTTTCATAGCCCCCACGCTAAAGGATAATGCTGCTCAAGATGCAGAAACCTTTACAAATGCACTCTATGAGCACCTACAAGGATGCATGGATCGTGCCATCCCTAGCAAAATGAAGACTCACTCCTCTAAGAGAAGGAAACCAGTTTGGTGGACCCCTGCAATAAACAGGCTATACAATAGAAGGAGGAAACTACTTCAGAAAAAAAGCAAATCCCAAGAAGGAAAGACATCCCTGATCAGTATCAGTAGGAAACTAATGTCCCTCATTAAATCATCCAAGGCTAACTTCGAAAGAAAAATAGCCAAGGATTCAAAAGATAACCACAAAGCCTTCTTTAGCTATGTTAAGAATCTAAGTGGCAACTCACAGATATGCACTGAACTAGTGCAAAATAGCACAAAATATACTGAACCTACTGATATTGCTAACATCCTGGCAGATAGATTCAGTGCAAATTTCACCCCCCTCTCACCTCCAAAAGGGCCCACAACAATACTGGAAAAGTGTAGTGTCCCAACAATCACAGATTCATAGGTGAAAACATTCCTTTCCAAAGCTAAAAACACAGCATCAATGGGACCAGATGGTGTCCCAGCTGCGTCTTGCATGAACTACACAACAAACTAATCCCCCACCTAAACACGCTGTTCAACCTCAGCCTCTCCACAGGCTATGTGGCCATAGACTGGCACACAGCAACGGTTATTCCTCTCCACAAAGGAGGGGCCACAACTGACCCTGGTAACTATCACCCCATAAGCCTGACTAGCCTGGTCTGCAAGGCTGTGGAGTGCATCATCATGGAAGTCATTAACAAAGACACTGGGAACCTCCAAACACTTGACCTGACCCAGTTCGGCTTTGTTAAGGGCAGATCATGCCTACTAAACCTGGTTGACTTCTTCAAAATAGTCACCAAGGCCATAGATGAGGGAAAGGTGGTTCACACAGCCTACCTTGACCTCACCAAGGCTTTTGACACCATTCCCCACTCGGGTATTACAGAAAAACTCACCAGCCTGAACATAAACACCTATGTCATGAGATGGGTTGCCAACTGGCTTACAGACAACTCACTGTAAGAATAGCAGGCTCCAGGTCTGACTCTAAACCAGTCAGAAGTGGTGTCCTGCAAAGCCTGGTCCTGGGACCCCTACTGTTTGGCATATAAAGTACAGAACTATGACTAACCAAGTTCGCCGATGACTGCAAACTGGGAGCCATAATTGACTCTCTGGCTGACACGAACATCCTCCAAAAGGGCCTTACTAAGACAACACCTGGTGTCAAAGTCATGGCCTCAAGCTAAATGCCAAAAAATGCAGTCATCTCGTTTGGATAAAACAAAACACCCATGAATTACCACATAGGTGGCAGCTCCCTTAATACAGAAGAGGCAATAAGAGATCTGGGGACCCAGGTAGATAGTAATCTCTCCTTTGATAATCATATTGCCAAAGTAGTTAGGAAATCCTTCTATGTAGCCCATCTAATTACTAAAGGGTTCACATCTAGAAATAAAGAGGTTTTAGTGCCCCTCTACTCATCACTCATTAGACCCATCATAGAGTACAATGCCCCATTTGGGATGTACCTCACAAGACACTTCCAACAGATGGAAAGACCGCAAAAGTACCTTACCAAGAGGATTACTGGCCTCAAACATATGTCCTATGCAGCCCGACTGGAAAAACTCCAGCTGTACTCAGTGGCATATCGCTTACTCAGAGGTGATCTCTGCCTACAAAGCCATGTCCAACTCAGAACTGAAGGACATATCCCACCTAAAGAAATCCAAGTCACTGCGAGCCACTCGCTCTTGTGAGCTGAACCTCACCACAACAATAAATAGAACATACTGGAGGGATAGATTCCTGTCACAGAGACTCCTCATGCTTTGGAACAAAATTCCTAACTACATTAGGCAGAGCCCCTCACTAACACTCTTCAAGAGAAACCTTGACGAGTGGATGAGTAACAGAAAATACACCCCTGGGATCACTTCATTGGCTCTGCTTGACAGAGGCTCAGTTAATTAATCAATGGGGAGGTGAAAGCTGACACACTCTGGCTAGGCTTATAAATGCCCTTGGGCAGATAGCCTAGTACCTAACTATGAACCTATGAACCTAGGTACTTCCCTGGACTATCATTGCAGATCTAATCAAGTATAAGATAGCATTTTTAATGTTGTGTATAATATTCTGTAACTCAACTAATTCTAAACACATTTCTAACCATTTCAGGAAGATCAAGTATGTCTTTATGCCATAATATGATCCAACTCAGTTCGAAATATAACACAGTATTTTCAGACCTTTTTGTACAAACATCTTGATGTAACTTGGAAAAAGTACTAATGCGTAGTATAGAAAATTTTGTCAGGTTTAAAAAAATGTCTTAGTCACTGTGAAATGCTTGATGTGCTATATCTTTACATAGTTTCTTATGCCTTACATTCTCTGCTATTACTGACCCTATCCACTTTAGACTTCCTGTTTCTGTTCTAATACTAGAAATAGGAACTTTCATCTCCAGTATCCCATAAATGAAATGTATTTAAGAGACAAGTGCATTTGCCACTGACTACCCCATCTTTGAAACAGACTGCTCCAAGTTAAACAAAGTGGAAGCACAACCTTCTTCAAAATAAACATGGATGATTGGATGGGCACCCATACATTCATTCTGGGACTGACCGACTTTGCTGTTCTTGAAAAGGGGATAGAGCATGATGGAGAGTATTGACAAGGCCTAAATGGTCTTGTGACTCACTTCCCTTGTATTACCTGGAATGTCATGACACCTGTTATACACAAATGTCCATGGCTCTACTTCATGTCATTTTCTAATGCTGACCTATAACCTATGAGTGCTAGCATTGCAACAGTAGTGTTTTCAATCACATTTGCAGGACAGTTTGTTCATTCTACATTCCTACATGGTGCTGAGTTATTAGCAGGTATCACTGACTGTACTCCTTAGCTACATGTATCCCTTTTTCCAATCAAAGTCATAGCTACCTATTGCAACTCAATTCCTGAACGAGGTAACACCTTAATGGCAGAAAGCCTATGTGGTCTACCATTTAAGTGTGTGTAACATTCTATCTCCCCTCTATGTATGTACACCTTCTTACCCATTTTTATGTGTCCCTGCCCTCTTGAATGACTCTACAAATCCCCTGTCCATGACCCATTCTGGGAATCCTTAAATGGGTCACCCCCCCCCCCCCTTATAACAACCGGGGAATAGCTGGTCCTTGCATGCTGCTTTTGCCCCATTTCCATAAAATACAGTGTTGCATTCCAGCTAAAGGAATTAAGACAGATAACACATTTAGAGTTGAGTAAGAAATCACATGTGGGTATGTCTAACCGTTCAGTGGAGGGAGTCAGAGGAGAAACAGCATTGTGGAGAGAATTATTTACAATGACACAATTTGTACAATAGTAAAAAGAACAAAATGTTACTTTTGCTGATACAACTCTGTCTCAAAACACATTTGTAGATGATAGCTTTATAAAAGAGAGGTAAAGTTATAAACTATTTCACAAAGTTGTTATAGTAAATAACACATAAAACATTTTACATGTCTTATCTTAAATAATTGAAATATATGAATAAATTGTATAAAGGAAGTGGTTAAAATGTGATGAGGCATTTAATCTTTTTCACAACATTTAATTGAGAGGCTTGAGTTTTATTTTCATAATTGAGATTTACAAGGTTTAATCTTTAATCTAAACATCTCCCAACTAATCCTGATCAAATCCAACCAAATGTTTAAAAATGCAAAATGTAACTAGATTAAGTAAAATTATTATTAATCTTAGATCAAAGAAACGTAATCCCTTAGGGGGATATGAAAAATTACAAACTGCCATGTCCAGATGTTATTGTCATATTTAAGATGTTGTAGATTGGATCATAATATGTCCCATAATTATTTTGAATATATTCAAGTTCAGAGAAATATATTTTGTCTGTCTTGTCAGTGTTAGATGCATTGCAGGAGGGAGCATTGTGGCATGAAAGGTTTCTGTATCCTGTCTCAATCTACAGCTGATCACACAATTAAGACAAGAAGCATCCAGTCTTACCCCTGCTATCTCTGGTGGCCAGGAATGGTGCAGTTTCAGGTTTTCGGGTCTCAAGTAGTACAGTAGTAGATTAGTACAAGGTGTAACAGCCCATTCAGGTTGGAGAGATATCCAAAGCCTTTTGGAGTTAACTGAAGCACCAGGAAGTCTTGCATTTGTTAGATGAAATATTCCAGCTGGACTAGATTCTGATCTGATGCCACACCATCTCATTAGTTTCTCATATGAATTAATGATTTATGTTTCAGTTATTCTACAATGAAGATGCATGTTTCAGTACTTTCTAGTCGTCATACCCTGCTGAAAGGCAGGGCTGTTGCCCTTCACCATTTAGTAAAGTGTTTGCTTAGAGAAGCTTTGCATTTCTGCCTTTGAAGAACAACCCTCTTACATGCAGCCTGGACTTCATGACCAGCAGCCCTGCTTGTTTTTATTTTAGTCTCTTATTTTTACAGAACCTCTTTATCTGTCAGAAAAATCAGGTATCCTGAATGTCTAACCTGTGTTTTCTTGCAACAATGGCAGAATTGTCATTGAATCAATGTATTTGTTTTTGCTATTGTTTTTTTTTTTTTTTTTTTGGGGGGGGGGGGGCATCTTGCAGTGCAAAAGTTCTTTACACACTTGAGATGCAGTGTCAGCTCATGCTTTACCATAAAAGTTTCATGAATTCAGGGAAGGTAAACAGATATCTGCATTTCTAC